>NW_024570749.1:0-70373 GCF_018345385.1 Vulpes lagopus | reverse complement strand
GCGGGTCCTGAGGAGGCTGCAGCTCATCAGCGTGGACGCGTCTCCACATCGTCCTCAGGCCTCCCCAGCACAGGCAGGCTCCTGTTTGTGCAGGCGGATGAGACCTACTGCGCATGCGGGCTCCCTGTGCGGGACCTGGGCTCAGGCCGCCCCCTGTTGGGACGCTCAGGCGCTGCAGGAGGCCTTGCAGGAGGAGGCCTGCCTGCACGGAGGCCGCACCTGCCTCCTTCCAGGCTCCAGCTGAGGCCTGTTAGCTTCGGAAACGTCTCACTGAAACGGGGCCCAACACTCGGCTTCCCCAGAAATACTTAAGGCCCCTGAGAAGAAGAGCTGAAATTTTACATTACCTTTTTAACTAGCAGGCCAAAATAATCTGCTGTTTCGTTTGGGGGGGAGGGCAGTTGTTATTGGTTTTCTTGGTTTTTCTTTTTCTTCCTTCTTTCTTTCTGGAAAAAATAATGAGATGGAGAAATTCACCTCCATAAAATAACATGAGGTAGTACTCAGAGTCAGGAAGTGCATCAATACGCATATCAGGATGTCTAACTAGAGTTAAAAACAATGATTATAAAGATAGCAGCTGGGCTGGAAAAAGAGCACAGAAGAAAACTAGAGAATCCCTTACCGTAGAAATAAAAGAACTAAAATCTAGTCAGGCCAACGTTAAAAATGCTATAACTGAGATGCAGTCCCAAGAAAGGTTATGGACCACAGAGGGAGACTGAGGGAACTCAGCCACTTATTAAAACAATAACATTCATATCATCGGAGACTCAGAAGAAAAGGGCGCAGAAGTTTTATTTGAACAAATTATGTAAACTTCTATAACCTGAGGAAGGACACAGACACTGAAATCGAGAGACAGAGAACTCCCAATAAATTCAACAGAAGCTGACCATCACCCAGGCACATCCGAGTCAAAGTCACAAAATACACAGACGAGAAAAGAATCCTGAAAGCAGTGGAGGTGGGGCTTTGGGGGGCGGTAGTCCTTACCTACAAGGGAGGATGAATCAGTTTGCAGCAGATCTGTTCACAAACTTGGCAAGCCAGAAGGAAGTTGGAAGGAAATATTCAATATGCTGAATGGGAAAAGTATGCAGCCAAGAATTCTTTCTTCTGTTTTTTTAAGAATAATCATCAAAACTTATTTAATCTCACAAGGAAGAAATTAAAAATTTCTGAACAAAAAATGCCATTTTCCTCAATCGTAATAGCAAAAATTTATTGTTTTTAATTTTTTTTTAATTGGAGTTCAATTTGTAAGAATTCTTTCTTCAGCAAGGCTGTCATTCAGCATAGAAGGAGAGATAAAGAGTTTCCCAGACAGGCAAAAAATAAAGGAGTTCATGACCACTAAACCAGTCCAGTAAGGAATTTTAAGAGGGACTCTTCTAGTGGGGGAAAAAAGAGACCAAAAGCAACAAAGACTAGAAAGGACCAGAGAACGTCACCAAAAACACCAACTCTACTGGTAACACAAAGGCACTAAGTTTATATCTTTCAGTAATCACTCTGAATGCTGATAGACTAAATGCTCCAATCAAAAGATATAGGGTATTACAGTGGCTTAAAAAACATGATCCGGGATGCCTGGGTGGCTCAGGGGTTGAGCATCTGCTTTGGCTCGGGTCATGATCCCAGGGTCCCGGGGGATCAAGTCCCACATCAGGCTCCCTGAATGGAGCCTCATTTTCCCTCTGCCTATACCTCTGCCTCTCTGTGTCTCTCATGAATACATAAATAAAATCTTTACAAAAGAAAAAGATAAAAAGATGAGAAAGGACCCAAATAAAATCACAAATGAGAAAAGAGAAATAACAACCAATACTAGAAAAAAAAGAACTAACACTAGAGAAATACACATGATTATAAGAGAACATTATGAAAAATTATATGCCACCAACCTACAACCTGCAAGAAATAGATCAATTCCTTCCTAGAAATATATAACATAGCAAAAATGGAAAAGGAAGAAATAAGAAACTTGAACAGACAGATAACCAGCAAAGAAATTGAATTAGCAATCAAATATCTCCCAACAGGAGATGCTTAGATCAATAGAACAGAATGGAAAGCTGAAACAAGATACAAACCTATAACTCTATGATCGCTTAATCTTCAACAAAGCAGGAAAGAATATCCAATGGCAAAAAGACAGTCTCTTCAACAAACCCTAATCCTGACCCCAGGATAATAACAAATTGTGTTGGGAAAACCGGGCAGCCACATGCAGAAGAATGAAACTGGACCACTTTCTTACACCATGTATATAAAAAATAAATTCAAAATAGATTAAAGACCTAAATGTGAGACCTTTTCTCACAGAGAAAAGGAAAGCCCCTGCTGACTGGGGGAGGGGATGATCAGCCCCAGAGCCAGAGGACCAACCCGCATCACGCCCTCCAGCGCTGAGTATCAGATAGCAGCACAGCGCCGCCCGCTGGAGGCCAGAGGCGCTGATGCCCACGCCGCCTCTGACTCCACAGGTGCATCTCCCAGGCACATGCGCATCTGACAATCAGCCCCATGGCCCATCCCCAGACCCCGCACAGACCACTCGCTGACAATGTGAGACCTTTTCTCACATTTAGAAAAGAAGAAAAAGAAGAAAAGATAGGCAGCAATGTCTTTGACATTGGCCACTGGATCTTCTTTCTAGATATGCCTCTGAGGCGAGGGAAACAAAAGCAAAAATACTATTGGGACTTCATCAAATTGAAAAGCATCCGCAAAGTGAAGGAAACAACCACAGCTAAAAGGCAACATACAAAATGAGAGGAGATATTTGTAAACAACACATCCAATAAAGAGTTAGTATCCAAAATATATAAAGCAAATATAAATCTCAGCAACCTAAAGACAAATTATCCAACTGCAGATGGGCAGAAGACATGAATGGACTTTGTCTCTGACAGGACATCCAGATGGCCGCCAGACACACGGAAAGACACTCAGCGTCACCCATCATCAGGGAAATGCAAACCAAAACCACAATGAGATGTCACCTGACAGCCGTCAGAATGGCTAAAATCAACAACACAAGAAACAACAGGTGTTGGTGAGGCTATGGAGAAGGGGGAGCCCCCTTACACTCCTGGTGGGCATGTGAACAGGTGCAGCCACTGTGGAAAACAGTGTGGAGGGTCCTCAAGAAGTTCAAAATAGAGCTACCCTACGATTCCAAAATTGCACAGCTAGGTATTTACCCCGAGGATACAAAAGTAGTTTAGTAGATTCGAAGAGGGACACGCAGCCCACTGTTTGTAGCAGCGTTATCAACAACAGCCAAACTGTGCATACAGCCCAGATGTCCATCGACAGATGAATGGGCAGAGACGATGTGGTAAATATACACACTACGACATCACTCGGTCGTCAGAAGGGATGAAATGAAGCCATTTACAATGACGTGGGAGAAGTGGAAAGGACTTATGCTAAATGAACTCATTCAGTCAGAGAAAGACAGTTACCAAATACCATACAATTGCATTCACATGTGAATTTTAAGAAACCAAACAAAGGGGCGGAGGGGGTGGATGAGAGAAGCAAACCAAGAAACACACTCTTAACCACAGAGAATAAACTAATAAATACCAGAGGAAGGTGAGGGGGATGGGGAATCAGGGGATGGGGATAGTGGAGGGCACCTGTGACCAGTACCAGGCGTTGTATCCAAGGGTTGAATCACTATGTGGTAGACCTGAAACTATATCATACTGTGTTTACAAACAGGATTACAAGTAAAACTCTAAAATAATAATTGGTAGTATTGATGAAATATGTGCGCACAAGAGATAAAATCAGAAAGGCAACTGAAAATCCACATAAAGAGTATTTAGAGCCACAAGTCCCCTCCTTAGCTCAGCTCAGGAGAAGCCTGCCATGTCTTTTCTGACCCCAGCAGAAGCCTGGATTTTGATGCTCTGGGGAGGCCACTGACTTGGTGGAGTCAGGCTATCTTTGAACCCAAAACCTCAATAGAGTGCATAAAACTAAACTGCCCAAGATACTACGAGTCCCAGTGCAGGCACATGCCAAGCCTCAAACTCTAACCATACACAGCCATAACCCTAACCCTACGCTTAAGCCTAATGTTAACCTAACCCTTGAACAAGACCTATCACTAATCAAAAACCAAACACAAACCCCAAGACTGAAACACATTCACTGAATCTTCCTGCCAACCCTCACCCTAACTCCTAACCCTAACCTTAACTTAATGTACTCAAATGCTATTCCTAATCTTAGATTCCTAATCTTTACCTTAACCCTAACCCTCTAATACTAATGCTATCTCATACCCCAAACTGTACCCTAACCTGTACCCTAAAACTAACTCCTAAGCCACTCCCTAACCCTATCTCTTACCCTTTTCCAAAATCGTACCCTGACCCTGACCATGACCTAACCCCAACCATAACCCCTAACTAAACACTAACCCTAACACTACCCCAAACCCCTATCCTAATCCGAACCCTTGCCCTAACCCTAAACCTAGCCCTAACTTTAACCCTAACCCCTAACCTTAACCCCAACCCTAACTCACACCCTAACCCCTAACCCTAACTGCAAACCTAAGCCCAACCCTAACTCTAACCATAACCCTAACCCCAACTCCTAACCTCCTGCCCTAATCCGTATAGCCTAAGCCCTAACCCTAACTCTAAACCCTGTCCCTAGCCCTAAACCCTATGCCTCATCCCTAACCCCCATCCTAACTCCTAACCACTGACCCTAACAATTATCCCTCACCCTAACCTCTAATCCGTAACCATAAGCATAAACACTAACCCCTAACATCTAACGAAACCTAACCACCAACTGTCTCCCCTCCCCTGACCCTACCATTCATTCTACCCATTCACTTACCCTGTGGTTCTGAGGAGTCCATTCTGATGTGGACGTGGCTCCCAACGGCGCCTCCAGAGTCCTCTAGGGGGTCCTGAGGAAGCCGGGCTCCTGTGAGTGCAGACGCGGCCTCACGTGTTCCTGAGTTATAGTCAGCAGGGTCCTGAGGACGCTGGGTCTGCTGTCACTGTGGACTAGGTCTCACATCCTCTGGAAGCCTCACAGCAGGTCCTCAGGAGGCCGGAGGCTCCTGTCAGCCAGGACATGGCCCCATGGCCCCCCGGAACCACACCGTGGGTCCTGAGGAGGCTGTAGGCTCCTTTCAGCATAGACGCAGCCCCATATGTCCCAAAGCCAAAGTGCAGGTCCTGAGGAGGACGGGGGTCCTGTCAGTGTTGACGTGGCCCCACATTTTCCTTAAGCCTCACCATAAGACCTGAGGAGGCTGGGGGCTCCTGTCGGCATGGACGTGGCCCCAAATCTTCCCAAACCTTCACAGTGGGTCCTGAGGAGGTCGGAGATTCCTGTCAGTGTGGATGCGGAACCCACATCTTTCTTAGGCCTCACCGCAGGCCCTGACAAGGCTGGCGGTCTTCTGTCTGCATGGACGCATCCCCATTTTCCCGAAGTCTACACCGGGGGTCCTGAGGAAGTCATAGTCTGTGTGGATGTGGCCCCATGTCCTCCCAAAACGTCACCCTGTGTTCTGAGGAAGCCGGGGTTCCTGTCACCGTGGATGTGGCCCCCAGGTTCCAGAAGCCTCAACTTATGTCCTGAGGGGCCTGGGAGCTCCTGCCAGAGTGGACGCGGCACCACATCTTCCTGAAGCCTCCCCGCGGTTCCTGAGGCGGCCCAGGGGCTCCTCTCTGCGTGGATGTTGGCCCACATCTTCCTGAAGCCTCACGGCGGGTCCTGAGGAGACTAGGGCTCCTGACAGCGTGAACGTGGCCCAATGTCCTCCTGAAGACTCACTGCGGGTCCTGAGGAGACTGCGGCTCATCAGCGTGGACGCGACCCCACCTCCTCCTCAGGCCTCCCAAGCACAGCCTGGCTCCTGTTAGTGCAAGCGGATGAGGCTTACTGCGCATGCACGATCCTTGGGTGGGGTGTGGGGTCGGGCGCTCCCTGCGGGACGCTTAGGCACTGCAAGAGGCCGTGCAGAAGGTGGTGTCCCTGCGCCCGGGGCCACACCTGCCTCCTTCCAGGCTCCAGCTGAGGCCTGTGAGATTCGGAAACGTCTCACTGAAACGGAGCCCAACACCCGGCTTTCTCAGAAATACTTAAGGACGATGAATTGGAGCCCACAGGACGCAAAATGAAATGTGGACCAGACTTTTACCACGTCCTACCAAACCCACTCAACCCTCTTCCACTGTGGGCAGGACCGCGGGCTGGTGCAGCCACCCTGGAAACAGTGTGGAGGTTCCTCATGAAGTTACAAATAGAGCCGCCCTGCGACCAGCAGGTGCTCAGCCTGGAGCTCACTCCGAAGATACAGATGCAGTGAGACTCCGGGACAACTGCACCCCAATGTCCACAGCAGGCGGGTCCACAGTAGCCACACTGTGAGAGGAGCCTCGGTGCCTTCAGACAGATGATGGATAAAGAGGATGGGAGATAGATGATGGTAATAGATGATAGATAGATAGATGATAGGAATGTTACTCAGCTATCAAAGAGAAGGAAATCTTGCCATTTGCAATGACGTGGATAGAACTAGAGGGATCATGTTAAGTGAAATCAGTCAGTCAGGAAAGAAAATGGCCGTATGGTGTCATTCATAGGTGAAATTAAAGAAGCAAATCAGGTGAGGTGCACGTGAGGACCAGAGTCACCAGGTCCAGGTGATACCCAGGAGGGGACCAGATTCACCAGGTCCAGGTAAGGCCCAGGTGGAACTCAGTCACCTGGTCTGGGTGAGACACAGGTGGGGACAAAAGTCATAAGACCAGTTGAGGCCCAGGTGGGAACATAGTTACCAGGTCCAGGTGAGGCCAAACAAAGTACCAGAGGCACAAGACCAGCTGAGGCCCAGTTGGGGACTGGAGTGACCAAGTATAGGTTAGGTTAGAAGGACACCACAGTCATAAAAACACAGCTAGTTGAAAACTGGCTTCTAGGGATGCTTCCTTGTGAGAGCTGAGCTCAGGGCAGGACCTGCCCACATCCTGGCTACCTGCAGACATACCTCCTATCATCCTTAAGTGAGGTGCTGGAAGAGGTTGTGTGAAAAGCATGTGGAAGTGTCTGGCCTGTACTCAAGTGAATCTGAATTCAATACAGGGATTTCCAACAGCCTTGTTCAATGAGAGTCGTGCTAGGTTCTATCTCCCCTGTAGGAGTGGCAAGCAAACATGTACCTACAAGGCATTCACATTTCTGAGAGTTGAGCTTATGGCCTGTCCCTCCCACATCCTGACTGCCTGTACGGTTCGCTTCCACAGGATTTCGTTCTACGCAGAACAGTAGCAGAGAGAGAACCAAGTGACTTGCTTGTCACTTTCGCACCTCCCGGACAGCTTCATCCACAGCCTGCATACACCTTACACTGCTGCTACATTGTCACGGCCTTAAGAACGCAGCTACTGGAAAGCTGCACTGAGGCATGCTTCCCTTGAGATATGAGTTCAAGGCAGGACCCCACCGCATCATGACTGCCTGTAGACGTAGCTGCCAACATCCTCATTTTAGGAGCAGGGAGAGGTTGTCAGAAATGCATGTGGAAGCACAGGGCTGTACTCACGTGTATGTGAGTTGAATACAGCGATTGCCAACGTCCCTGTTCAATTAGAGTGTAGCTAGGTTCGAACTCCCCTGTATGAGTGGGGGCAGACATCTGCCTCCCAGGCATACACACTTCCGAGAGTTGGGCTTATGGACTGTCCCTCCCACATCCTGCCTGCACGTACACCGCGCTCCTAACAGGCCTAGCCCCGATGCGTGCCTGAAGTGTTGTGAGAGGTAAGTGGAAAGTCCCGGCCCACAAGACTAGTGCATCCAAGCTCAACCCAGCGATTTCCTAGTATTTCCTGTGTGAGCCAGGTGCTACATCCTAAGTGCCATACGAGAGAAGCTAGCTGAACGCCTTGTCCGAAAGCAACTTACTTCGGAGAGTTGAGCTCACCCTCAGTCCCTCACAGTTGCACACTGCCTGCAGAAAGAGTTTCCAACATCTGCACCACAGCCGTTTGTCAGAGGCTTGTGAGACGCAAGTGGAATAAGCAGACCTGGAGGGTGTCTCCAGCTGCAGTGGAGTGGTATTCTGGGTACCTCCTGGCTTAGAACACTGTTACGTTCTCAGTGCCCGAGGAACGCAGCTAGTTGAAAGCTGGCTTGTAGGCGTGCTTCCTTGTGCGAGCTGAGTTCAGGGCAGGACCCTCCCGCATTCTGACTGCCCGTAGACGTAGGTCCCAGCATCCTTATGTTAGGTGCCGGAAGAGGTTGTGTGAAGAGCATGTGGAAGTGACAGGATTCTCCTCAGGTGTATCTGATCTCAATGCAGACATTGCAAACGTCCTTGTTCAATGAGAGTGTAGCTCGGTCCTAGCTCCCATCAAAGTGTCTAGCAGACATCTGCCTGCAAAGCATACACACTTCCGAGAGTTGGGCTTATGGACTGTCCCTCCCACATCCTGCCTGCACGTACACCGCGCTCCTAACAGGCCTAGCCCCGATGCGTGCCTGAAGTGTTGTGAGAGGTAAGTGGAAAGTCCCGGCCCACAAGACTAGTGCATCCAAGCTCAACCCAGCGATTTCCTAGTATTTCCTGTGTGAGCCAGGTGCGACATCCTAAGTGCCATACGAGAGAAGCTAGCTGAACGCCTTGTCCGAAAGCAACTTACTTCGGAGAGTTGAGCTCACCCTCAGTCCCTCACAGTTGCACACTGCCTGCAGAAAGAGTTTCCAACATCTGCACCACAGCCGTTTGTCAGAGGCTTGTGAGACGCAAGTGGAATAAGCAGACCTGGAGGGTGTCTCCAGCTGCAGTGGAGTGGTATTCTGGGTACCTCCTGGCTTAGAACACTGTTACGTTCTCAGTGCCCGAGGAACGCAGCTAGTTGAAAGCTGGCTTGTAGGCGTGCTTCCTTGTGCGAGCTGAGTTCAGAGCAGGACCCTCCCGCATTCTGACTGCCCGTAGACGTAGGTCCCAGCATCCTTATGTTAGGTGCCGGAAGAGGTTGTGTGAAGAGCATGTGGAAGTGACAGGATTCTCCTCAGGTGTATCTGATCTCAATGCAGACATTGCAAACGTCCTTGTTCAATGAGAGTGTAGCTCGGTCCTAGCTCCCATCAAAGTGTCTAGCAGACATCTGCCTGCAAAGCATACACACTTCCGAGAGTTGGGCTTATGGACTGTCCCTCCCACATCCTGCCTGCACGTACACCGCGCTCCTAACAGGCCTAGCCCCGATGCGTGCCTGAAGTGTTGTGAGAGGTAAGTGGAAAGTCCCGGCCCACAAGACTAGTGCATCCAAGCTCAACCCAGCGATTTCCTAGTATTTCCTGTGTGAGCCAGGTGCGACATCCTAAGTGCCATACGAGAGAAGCTAGCTGAACGCCTTGTCCGAAAGCAACTTACTTCGGAGAGTTGAGCTCACCCTCAGTCCCTCACAGTTGCACACTGCCTGCAGAAAGAGTTTCCAACATCTGCACCACAGCCGTTTGTCAGAGGCTTGTGAGACGCAAGTGGAATAAGCAGACCTGGAGGGTGTCTCCAGCTGCAGTGGAGTGGTATTCTGGGTACCTCCTGGCTTAGAACACTGTTACGTTCTCAGTGCCCGAGGAACGCAGCTAGTTGAAAGCTGGCTTGTAGGCGTGCTTCCTTGTGCGAGCTGAGTTCAGAGCAGGACCCTCCCGCATTCTGACTGCCCGTAGACGTAGGTCCCAGCATCCTTATGTTAGGTGCCGGAAGAGGTTGTGTGAAGAGCATGTGGAAGTGACAGGATTCTCCTCAGGTGTATCTGATCTCAATGCAGACATTGCAAACGTCCTTGTTCAATGAGAGTGTAGCTCGGTCCTAGCTCCCATCAAAGTGTCTAGCAGACATCTGCCTGCAAAGCATACACACTTCCGAGAGTTGGGCTTATGGACTGTCCCTCCCACATCCTGCCTGCACGTACACCGCGCTCCTAACAGGCCTAGCCCCGATGCGTGCCTGAAGTGTTGTGAGAGGTAAGTGGAAAGTCCCGGCCCACAAGACTAGTGCATCCAAGCTCAACCCAGCGATTTCCTACTATTTCCTGTGTGAGCCAGGTGCTACATCCTAAGTGCCATACGAGAGAAGCTAGCTGAACGCCTTGTCCGAAAGCAACTTACTTCGGAGAGTTGAGCTCACCCTCAGTCCCTCACAGTTGCACACTGCCTGCAGAAAGAGTTTCCAACATCTGCACCACAGCCGTTTGTCAGAGGCTTGTGAGACGCAAGTGGAATAAGCAGACCTGGAGGGTGTCTCCAGCTGCAGTGGAGTGGTATTCTGGGTACCTCCTGGCTTAGAACACTGTTACGTTCTCAGTGCCCGAGGAACGCAGCTAGTTGAAAGCTGGCTTGTAGGCGTGCTTCCTTGTGCGAGCTGAGTTCAGAGCAGGACCCTCCCGCATTCTGACTGCCCGTAGACGTAGGTCCCAGCATCCTTATGTTAGGTGCCGGAAGAGGTTGTGTGAAGAGCATGTGGAAGTGACAGGATTCTCCTCAGGTGTATCTGATCTCAATGCAGACATTGCAAACGTCCTTGTTCAATGAGAGTGTAGCTCGGTCCTAGCTCCCATCAAAGTGTCTAGCAGACATCTGCCTGCAAAGCATACACACTTCCGAGAGTTGGGCTTATGGACTGTCCCTCCCACATCCTGCCTGCACGTACACCGCGCTCCTAACAGGCCTAGCCCCGATGCGTGCCTGAAGTGTTGTGAGAGGTAAGTGGAAAGTCCCGGCCCACAAGACTAGTGCATCCAAGCTCAACCCAGCGATTTCCTAGTATTTCCTGTGTGAGCCAGGTGCTACATCCTAAGTGCCATACGAGAGAAGCTAGCTGAACGCCTTGTCCGAAAGCAACTTACTTCGGAGAGTTGAGCTCACCCTCAGTCCCTCACAGTTGCACACTGCCTGCAGAAAGAGTTTCCAACATCTGCACCACAGCCGTTTGTCAGAGGCTTGTGAGACGCAAGTGGAATAAGCAGACCTGGAGGGTGTCTCCAGCTGCAGTGGAGTGGTATTCTGGGTACCTCCTGGCTTAGAACACTGTTACGTTCTCAGTGCCCGAGGAACGCAGCTAGTTGAAAGCTGGCTTGTAGGCGTGCTTCCTTGTGCGAGCTGAGTTCAGAGCAGGACCCTCCCGCATTCTGACTGCCCGTAGACGTAGGTCCCAGCATCCTTATGTTAGGTGCCGGAAGAGGTTGTGTGAAGAGCATGTGGAAGTGACAGGATTCTCCTCAGGTGTATCTGATCTCAATGCAGACATTGCAAACGTCCTTGTTCAATGAGAGTGTAGCTCGGTCCTAGCTCCCATCAAAGTGTCTAGCAGACATCTGCCTGCAAAGCATACACACTTCCGAGAGTTGGGCTTATGGACTGTCCCTCCCACATCCTGCCTGCACGTACACCGCGCTCCTAACAGGCCTAGCCCCGATGCGTGCCTGAAGTGTTGTGAGAGGTAAGTGGAAAGTCCCGGCCCACAAGACTAGTGCATCCAAGCTCAACCCAGCGATTTCCTAGTATTTCCTGTGTGAGCCAGGTGCGACATCCTAAGCGCAATACGAGAGAAGCTAGCTGAACGCCTTGTCCGAAAGCAACATACTTCGGAGAGTTGAGCTCACCCTCAGTCCCTCACAGTTGAATACTGCCTGCAGAAAGAGTTTCCAACATCTGCACCACAGCCGTTTGTCAGAGGCTTGTGAGACGCAAGTGGAATAAGCAGACCTGGAGGGTGTCTCCAGCTGCAGTGGAGTGGTATTCTGGGTACCTCCTGGTTTAGAAGACTGTTACGTTCTCAGTGCCCGAGGAACGCAGCTAGGTGAAAGCTGGCTTGTAGGCGTGCTTCCTTGTGCGAGCTGAGTTCAGAGCAGGACCCTCCCGCATTCTGACTGCCCGTAGACGTAGGTCCCAGCATCCTTATGTTAGGTGCCGGAAGAGGTTGTGTGAAGAGCATGTGGAAGTGACAGGATTCTCCTCAGGTGTATCTGATCTCAATACAGACATTGCAAACGTCCTTCTTCAATGAGAGTGTAGCTCAGTCCTAGCTCGCATCAAAGTGTCTAGCAGACATCTGCCTGCAAAGCATACACACTTCCGAGAGTTGGGCTAATGGACTGTCCCTCCCACATCCTGCCTGCACGTACACCGCGCTCCTAACAGGCCTAGCCCCGATGCGTGCCTGAAGTGTTGTGAGAGGTAAGTTGAAAGTCCCGGCCCACAAGACTAGTGCATCCAAGCTCAACCCAGCGATTTCCTAGTATTTCCTGTGTGAGTCACGTGCGAAATCCTAGGTGCCATACGAGAGAAGCTAGCTGAACGCCTTGTCCGAAAGCAACTTACTTCGGAGTGTGGAGCTCACCCTCAGTCCCTCACAGTTGCACACTGCCTGCAGAAAGAGTTTCCAACATCTGCACCACAGCCGTTTGTCAGAGGCTTGTGAGACGCAAGTGGAATAAGCAGACCTGGAGGGTGTCTCCAGCTGCAGTGGAGCGGTATTCTAAGCACCTCCTGGCTTAGAACACTGTTACGTTCTCAGTGCCCGAGGAACGCAGCTAGTTGAAAGCTGGCTTGTAGGCGTGCTTCCTTGTGCGAGCTGAGTTCAGGGCAGGACCCTCCCGCATTCTGACTGCCCGTAGACGTAGGTCCCAGCATCCTTATGTTAGGTGCCGGAAGAGGTTGTGTGAAGAGCATGTGGAAGTGACAGGATTCTCCTCAGGTGTATCTGATCTCAATGCAGACATTGCAAACGTCCTTGTTCAATGAGAGTGTAGCTCGGTCCTAGCTCCCATCAAAGTGTCTAGCAGACATCTGCCTGCAAAGCATACACACTTCCGAGAGTTGGGCTTATGGACTGTCCCTCCCACATCCTGCCTGCACGTACACCGCGCTCCTAACAGGCCTAGCCCCGATGCGTGCCTGAAGTGTTGTGAGAGGTAAGTGGAAAGTCCCGGCCCACAAGACTAGTGCATCCAAGCTCAACCCAGCGATTTCCTAGTATTTCCTGTGTGAGCCAGGTGCGACATCCTAAGTGCCATACGAGAGAAGCTAGCTGAACGCCTTGTCCGAAAGCAACTTACTTCGGAGAGTTGAGCTCACCCTCAGTCCCTCACAGTTGCACACTGCCTGCAGAAAGAGTTTCCAACATCTGCACCACAGCCGTTTGTCAGAGGCTTGTGAGACGCAAGTGGAATAAGCAGACCTGGAGGGTGTCTCCAGCTGCAGTGGAGTGGTATTCTGGGTACCTCCTGGCTTAGAACACTGTTACGTTCTCAGTGCCCGAGGAACGCAGCTAGTTGAAAGCTGGCTTGTAGGCGTGCTTCCTTGTGCGAGCTGAGTTCAGAGCAGGACCCTCCCGCATTCTGACTGCCCGTAGACGTAGGTCCCAGCATCCTTATGTTAGGTGCCGGAAGAGGTTGTGTGAAGAGCATGTGGAAGTGACAGGATTCTCCTCAGGTGTATCTGATCTCAATGCAGACATTGCAAACGTCCTTGTTCAATGAGAGTGTAGCTCGGTCCTAGCTCCCATCAAAGTGTCTAGCAGACATCTGCCTGCAAAGCATACACACTTCCGAGAGTTGGGCTTATGGACTGTCCCTCCCACATCCTGCCTGCACGTACACCGCGCTCCTAACAGGCCTAGCCCCGATGCGTGCCTGAAGTGTTGTGAGAGGTAAGTGGAAAGTCCCGGCCCACAAGACTAGTGCATCCAAGCTCAACCCAGCGATTTCCTAGTATTTCCTGTGTGAGCCAGGTGCGACATCCTAAGTGCCATACGAGAGAAGCTAGCTGAACGCCTTGTCCGAAAGCAACTTACTTCGGAGAGTTGAGCTCACCCTCAGTCCCTCACAGTTGCACACTGCCTGCAGAAAGAGTTTCCAACATCTGCACCACAGCCGTTTGTCAGAGGCTTGTGAGACGCAAGTGGAATAAGCAGACCTGGAGGGTGTCTCCAGCTGCAGTGGAGTGGTATTCTGGGTACCTCCTGGCTTAGAACACTGTTACGTTCTCAGTGCCCGAGGAACGCAGCTAGTTGAAAGCTGGCTTGTAGGCGTGCTTCCTTGTGCGAGCTGAGTTCAGAGCAGGACCCTCCCGCATTCTGACTGCCCGTAGACGTAGGTCCCAGCATCCTTATGTTAGGTGCCGGAAGAGGTTGTGTGAAGAGCATGTGGAAGTGACAGGATTCTCCTCAGGTGTATCTGATCTCAATGCAGACATTGCAAACGTCCTTGTTCAATGAGAGTGTAGCTCGGTCCTAGCTCCCATCAAAGTGTCTAGCAGACATCTGCCTGCAAAGCATACACACTTCCGAGAGTTGGGCTTATGGACTGTCCCTCCCACATCCTGCCTGCACGTACACCGCGCTCCTAACAGGCCTAGCCCCGATGCGTGCCTGAAGTGTTGTGAGAGGTAAGTGGAAAGTCCCGGCCCACAAGACTAGTGCATCCAAGCTCAACCCAGCGATTTCCTACTATTTCCTGTGTGAGCCAGGTGCTACATCCTAAGTGCCATACGAGAGAAGCTAGCTGAACGCCTTGTCCGAAAGCAACTTACTTCGGAGAGTTGAGCTCACCCTCAGTCCCTCACAGTTGCACACTGCCTGCAGAAAGAGTTTCCAACATCTGCACCACAGCCGTTTGTCAGAGGCTTGTGAGACGCAAGTGGAATAAGCAGACCTGGAGGGTGTCTCCAGCTGCAGTGGAGTGGTATTCTGGGTACCTCCTGGCTTAGAACACTGTTACGTTCTCAGTGCCCGAGGAACGCAGCTAGTTGAAAGCTGGCTTGTAGGCGTGCTTCCTTGTGCGAGCTGAGTTCAGAGCAGGACCCTCCCGCATTCTGACTGCCCGTAGACGTAGGTCCCAGCATCCTTATGTTAGGTGCCGGAAGAGGTTGTGTGAAGAGCATGTGGAAGTGACAGGATTCTCCTCAGGTGTATCTGATCTCAATGCAGACATTGCAAACGTCCTTGTTCAATGAGAGTGTAGCTCGGTCCTAGCTCCCATCAAAGTGTCTAGCAGACATCTGCCTGCAAAGCATACACACTTCCGAGAGTTGGGCTTATGGACTGTCCCTCCCACATCCTGCCTGCACGTACACCGCGCTCCTAACAGGCCTAGCCCCGATGCGTGCCTGAAGTGTTGTGAGAGGTAAGTGGAAAGTCCCGGCCCACAAGACTAGTGCATCCAAGCTCAACCCAGCGATTTCCTACTATTTCCTGTGTGAGCCAGGTGCTACATCCTAAGTGCCATACGAGAGAAGCTAGCTGAACGCCTTGTCCGAAAGCAACTTACTTCGGAGAGTTGAGCTCACCCTCAGTCCCTCACAGTTGCACACTGCCTGCAGAAAGAGTTTCCAACATCTGCACCACAGCCGTTTGTCAGAGGCTTGTGAGACGCAAGTGGAATAAGCAGACCTGGAGGGTGTCTCCAGCTGCAGTGGAGTGGTATTCTGGGTACCTCCTGGCTTAGAACACTGTTACGTTCTCAGTGCCCGAGGAACGCAGCTAGTTGAAAGCTGGCTTGTAGGCGTGCTTCCTTGTGCGAGCTGAGTTCAGAGCAGGACCCTCCCGCATTCTGACTGCCCGTAGACGTAGGTCCCAGCATCCTTATGTTAGGTGCCGGAAGAGGTTGTGTGAAGAGCATGTGGAAGTGACAGGATTCTCCTCAGGTGTATCTGATCTCAATGCAGACATTGCAAACGTCCTTGTTCAATGAGAGTGTAGCTCGGTCCTAGCTCCCATCAAAGTGTCTAGCAGACATCTGCCTGCAAAGCATACACACTTCCGAGAGTTGGGCTTATGGACTGTCCCTCCCACATCCTGCCTGCACGTACACCGCGCTCCTAACAGGCCTAGCCCCGATGCGTGCCTGAAGTGTTGTGAGAGGTAAGTGGAAAGTCCCGGCCCACAAGACTAGTGCATCCAAGCTCAACCCAGCGATTTCCTACTATTTCCTGTGTGAGCCAGGTGCGACATCCTAAGTGCCATACGAGAGAAGCTAGCTGAACGCCTTGTCCGAAAGCAACTTACTTCGGAGAGTTGAGCTCACCCTCAGTCCCTCACAGTTGCACACTGCCTGCAGAAAGAGTTTCCAACATCTGCACCACAGCCGTTTGTCAGAGGCTTGTGAGACGCAAGTGGAATAAGCAGACCTGGAGGGTGTCTCCAGCTGCAGTGGAGTGGTATTCTGGGTACCTCCTGGCTTAGAACACTGTTACGTTCTCAGTGCCCGAGGAACGCAGCTAGTTGAAAGCTGGCTTGTAGGCGTGCTTCCTTGTGCGAGCTGAGTTCAGAGCAGGACCCTCCCGCATTCTGACTGCCCGTAGACGTAGGTCCCAGCATCCTTATGTTAGGTGCCGGAAGAGGTTGTGTGAAGAGCATGTGGAAGTGACAGGATTCTCCTCAGGTGTATCTGATCTCAATGCAGACATTGCAAACGTCCTTGTTCAATGAGAGTGTAGCTCGGTCCTAGCTCCCATCAAAGTGTCTAGCAGACATCTGCCTGCAAAGCATACACACTTCCGAGAGTTGGGCTTATGGACTGTCCCTCCCACATCCTGCCTGCACGTACACCGCGCTCCTAACAGGCCTAGCCCCGATGCGTGCCTGAAGTGTTGTGAGAGGTAAGTGGAAAGTCCCGGCCCACAAGACTAGTGCATCCAAGCTCAACCCAGCGATTTCCTACTATTTCCTGTGTGAGCCAGGTGATACATCCTAAGTGCCATACGAGAGAAGCTAGCTGAACGCCTTGTCCGAAAGCAACTTACTTCGGAGAGTTGAGCTCACCCTCAGTCCCTCACAGTTGCACACTGCCTGCAGAAAGAGTTTCCAACATCTGCACCACAGCCGTTTGTCAGAGGCTTGTGAGACGCAAGTGGAATAAGCAGACCTGGAGGGTGTCTCCAGCTGCAGTGGAGTGGTATTCTGGGTACCTCCTGGCTTAGAACACTGTTACGTTCTCAGTGCCCGAGGAACGCAGCTAGTTGAAAGCTGGCTTGTAGGCGTGCTTCCTTGTGCGAGCTGAGTTCAGAGCAGGACCCTCCCGCATTCTGACTGCCCGTAGACGTAGGTCCCAGCATCCTTATGTTAGGTGCCGGAAGAGGTTGTGTGAAGAGCATGTGGAAGTGACAGGATTCTCCTCAGGTGTATCTGATCTCAATGCAGACATTGCAAACGTCCTTGTTCAATGAGAGTGTAGCTCGGTCCTAGCTCCCATCAAAGTGTCTAGCAGACATCTGCCTGCAAAGCATACACACTTCCGAGAGTTGGGCTTATGGACTGTCCCTCCCACATCCTGCCTGCACGTACACCGCGCTCCTAACAGGCCTAGCCCCGATGCGTGCCTGAAGTGTTGTGAGAGGTAAGTGGAAAGTCCCGGCCCACAAGACTAGTGCATCCAAGCTCAACCCAGCGATTTCCTACTATTTCCTGTGTGAGCCAGGTGCTACATCCTAAGTGCCATACGAGAGAAGCTAGCTGAACGCCTTGTCCGAAAGCAACTTACTTCGGAGAGTTGAGCTCACCCTCAGTCCCTCACAGTTGCACACTGCCTGCAGAAAGAGTTTCCAACATCTGCACCACAGCCGTTTGTCAGAGGCTTGTGAGACGCAAGTGGAATAAGCAGACCTGGAGGGTGTCTCCAGCTGCAGTGGAGTGGTATTCTGGGTACCTCCTGGCTTAGAACACTGTTACGTTCTCAGTGCCCGAGGAACGCAGCTAGTTGAAAGCTGGCTTGTAGGCGTGCTTCCTTGTGCGAGCTGAGTTCAGGCAGGACCCTCCCGCATTCTGACTGCCCGTAGACGTAGGTCCCAGCATCCTTATGTTAGGTGCCGGAAGAGGTTGTGTGAAGAGCATGTGGAAGTGACAGGATTCTCCTCAGGTGTATCTGATCTCAATGCAGACATTGCAAACGTCCTTGTTCAATGAGAGTGTAGCTCGGTCCTAGCTCCCATCAAAGTGTCTAGCAGACATCTGCCTGCAAAGCATACACACTTCCGAGAGTTGGGCTTATGGACTGTCCCTCCCACATCCTGCCTGCATGTACACCCCGCTCCTAACAGGCCTAGCCCCGATGCGTGCCTGAAGTGTTGTGAGAGGTAAGTGGAATGTCCCGGCCCACAAGACTAGTGCATCTAAGCTCAACCCAGCGATTTCCAATATTTCCTGTGTGAGCCAGGTTCGACATTCTAAGTGCCATACAAGAGAAGCTAGCTGAACGCATTGTCCGAAAGCAACTTACTTCGGAGTGTTAAGCTCACCCTCAGTCCCTCACAGTTGCACACTGCCTGCAGAAAGAGTTTCCAACATCTGCACCACAGCCGTTTGTCAGAGGCTTGTGAGACGCAAGTGGAATAAGCAGACCTGGAGGGTGTCTCCAGCTGCAGTGGAGTGGTATTCTGGGTACCTCCTGGTTTAGAAGACTGTTACGTTCTGAGTGCCCGAGGAACGCAGCTAGTTGAAAGCTGGCTTGTAGGCGTGCTTCCTTGTGCGAACTGTGTTCAGGGCAGGAGCCTCCCGCATTCTGACTGCCCGTAGAGGTAGGTCCCAGCATCCTTATGTTAGGTGCCGGAAGAGGTTGTGTGAAGAGCATGTGGAAGTGACAGGATTCTCCTCAGGTGTATCTGATCTCAATGCAGACATTGAAAACGTCCTTGTTCAATGAGAGTGTAGCTCGGACCTAGCTCCCATCAAAGTGTCTAGCAGACATCTGCCTGCAAAGCATACACACTTCCGAGAGTTGGGCTAATGGACTGTCCCTCCCACATCCTGCCTGCAGGTACACCCCGCTCCTAACAGGCCTAGCCCCGATGCGTGCCTGAAGTGTTGTGAGAGGTAAGTGGAAAGTCCCGGCCCACAAGACTAGTGCATCCAAGCTCAATCTAGCGGTTTCTTAGTATTTCCTGAGTGAGCCAGGTGCTACATCCTAAGTGCCATACGAGAGAAGCTAGCTGAACGCCTTGTCCTAAAGCAACTTATTTCGGAGAGCTGCGCTGACTCTTAGTCCCTCACAGTTGCACAATGCCTGCAGAATGAGTTTCGAGCATCTGCACCAGAGCCGTTTCTCAGAGGCTTGTGAGACGCAAGTGGAATAAGCAGACCAGGAGGGTGTCTCCAGCTGCATTTCAGTGGTATTCTGGGAACCTCCTGGCTTAGAATACTGCTACGTTCTCAGTTCCCTAAGAACGCAGCTAGATGAAAGCTGGTTTGTAGGCATGCTTCCTTGTGCGAGATGTGTTCAGGGCAGGACCCTCCCGCATCCTGACTGCAGGTCGACTTAAGTCCCAGCATCCTTATGTTAGGCGTCGGAAGAGGCTTTGTGAAAAGCATGTGGAAGTGACAGGACTCTGCTCAAGTGAATCTGAGTCCAATACAGACATTGCAAACGTCGTTGTTCAATGAGAGTGTAGCTCGGTCCTAGCACCCATCAATAAGTGTCTTCCAGACCTCTGCCTGCACTGCATACACACTTCCGAGAGTTGAGCTTATGGACTATCCCTCCCACATCCTGCCGGCAGGTACACCGCGCTCCTAACAGGCCTAGCCCCGATGCGTCACTGAAGTGTTGTGAGAGGTAAGTGGAAAGTCCTGCCCCTCAAAACTAGTGCATCCAAGCTCAATCCAGTGAATTCCTAGTATTTCCTGTGTGAGCCAAGTGCTGCCTCCTAAGTGCCATATGAGAGAAGCTAGCTGAACGCCTTGTCCAAAAGCAACTTACTTCGGAGAGTTGAGCTCACCCTCAGTGCCTCACAGTTTCACACTGCCTGCAGAATGAGTTTCGAACATCTGCACCAGAGCCGTGTCTCAGAGGCTTGTGAGACGCACGTGGAATAAGCAGACCTGGATGGTGTTTCCAGCTGCAGTGGTGTGGTATTCTGGGTACCTCCTGACTTAGAGTACTGCTAAGTTCTCAGTGCCCTAAGAACGCAGATAGTTGAAAGCTGGCTTGTAGGCATGCTTCCTTGTGCGAGCTGAGGTCAGGACAGGACCCGCCGCAATCTGCCTCCCCGTAGACAAAGGTCCCAGCATCCTTCTGTTAGGTGCCAGAAGAGGTTGTGTGTAAAGCATGTGGAAGTGACAGGATTCTCCTCAAGTGTATCTGATCTCAAAAGAGACATTGCAAACGTCCTTGTTCAATGAGAGTGTATCTCGGTCCTAGCTCCCATGAAAGTGTGTAGCAGACATCTGCCTGCAAAGCATACACACTTCCGAGAGTTGAGCTTATGTTCTATCCCTCCCACATCCTGCCTGGAGGTACACCGCGCTCCTAAAAGGCCTAGCCCCGATGCGTGCCTGAGCGTTGTGAGAGCTATGTAGAAAGTCCTGGCCCTCAACACTAGTGCATCCAAGCTCAATCTAGTGGTTTTTTAGTATTTCCTGTGTGAGCCAGGTGGTACATCCTAAGTGCCATACGAGAGAAGCTAGCTGAACGCCTTGTCCGAAATCAACTTACTTCGGAGAGTTCAGCTCACCCTCAGTCCCTCACAGTTGCACACTGTCTGCAGAAAGAGTTTCCAACATCTGCAACAGAGCCGTTTGTCAGAGGCTTGTGAGACGCAAGTGGAATAAGCAGACCTGGAGGGTGTCTCCAGCTGCAGTGGAGTGGTATTCTGGGAACCTCCTGGCTTACAATACTGCTACGTTCTCAGTTCCCTAAGAACGCAGCTAGATGAAAATAGATAAAAATCTATTCAAATGCATGTAGTCATGTTACTTAGCAAAATGGACTACGTACATAATTATGTATCTTATATTCATTGGTGTAGAAGTTAAAATTTTGAAGTCTACAACTAAAGGACTTGCATGTTTATCTGACAAACTACTAAAATTCCTTGGGGAACCTGGGTATCTCAGTGGTTAGATGTCTGCCTCTGGCTTAGGCTGTGATCCCGGGGTTCTGGGATTGCATCCCACATCGGGCTCCTCATCGGGAGCATACTTCTCCCTCTGCCAATGTCTCTGCTTCTCTCTCTGTGTCCCTCATGAATAAATAAATAAAATTTAAAAAAATACTACTATAATTCCTTAAGTATTAATAGATTATATATTTTAATATATCAATCTTATTGAGCTATATTATTAATCTTATAGTGCATTAAAATTTCATGGTCATCCTTCAGAAGTACAGTAGATATTTCATTTATTTTGCTCACTTTATAATGTGTCAGTAAAAATATTTTACTATACCTAATAATTTTCTGTATTCAACTATGACTACAATGAACTTTGAGAGATTTAAAGATGAATCATATTTCCTGGTTAATGTAAGATTAACTTGATATAGCATTCCATTGCATTTGTCTATATGCCTGCCTCATCTCTTAAATTTTGGTGCTCTTTCTTTGTCACTGGAATCATTCTGTGATATAAATTACTTCACACTAAGGATTTTTTTTCCATATTTTGGGGGGATTTTTGGCAGGACTGGATGCCAACACCACTATTTTTTCTATATTGATAATGTCCCCGATTCTCCTATTCAATTTCTGGCAACCTTATGTCTCATTCATTACTACCTTTTCCCCTTTAGTTGTTAACTAGAAAAACATTTGAAGGCTTGTAGTATGATCAACATTCTATCTAAAACTCTTTTTATAAAAAAAAATAAAAATAAAAAAATAAAACTCTTTTTATATTTATTTTTCTACCGGGATCAGCCATTTCTAGTCTCTTTTTTCTTTCTCTTAATAAAGTAGCATCCATCATGTATTTTCCTAGAAATTGTCAGTCCTATCTAATGTCTCTATCACTCTAAGTAAATCTTGATGCTCTAATATGTGACTTAGAGTCACATATATACATGTATTTCATAACTTTTCCCATCAATAAATCTTGGTAATTTTGTCCTTAATAAATCTGGATCCCTTACCAACTCATATTTCACTTTATAGAAATCAGCTATTTTATTTCTTTTATTTTAGTAATTTGAATTTTCGATTCACACCAGACCTTAACATAGCTATTAGGATTTTCTTTTCTTTTTTTTTTAAGATTTTATTTATTTATTCATGAGAGACACACACACACAGAGAGAGAGAGAGAGAGAGAGAGAGAGAGAGAGAAGCAGAGACACAGGCAGAGGGAGAAGCAGGCTCCATGCAGGGAGCCTGATGTGGGACTCAATCCCAGGTCTCCAGAATCATGCCCTGGGCTTAAGGCAGGGCTAAACCGCTGGGCCACCAGGGCTGCCTAAAGATTTTCTTTTTCAAATGCTATATACTCCCATACTCCTCTTTGAGGACTTAGATTGATTTCACTTCTGCCTATGAAATGCAAACTCTTTTTCCTCTAGGTAAGACTCAAAATAACTGTTGTCTTCCATATACTTCTGTGTATATCTGCATTTTATTTTAAATTATCTATGTTAACCAATGCACATTTAATTCACTCATATTATTTTCTTGCTTCTGACCTTAAATTTAACCAAACCATAAAGGGATAGTTTGTAGAAATTGGTTATTCTTCTACACATAAAATGATGGTAGGTTGTAATATAGATGATTTAGTTCCTTTTCTTGGTCTATTTTTCTTCAGTTTTCCTTTTCCAGTGACTGAACAGCACCCATAATTCCTTTGAAGAATAAATGGTTATTTCAATACTGTTGAAAGAAAAAAAACATATTTAATCTGTTTGGTTAGGTTTTGCTATGATTTATTTATCAATTCTTTTTTGAGAACCCTAAGAAAGTGACTATGTGAATGGGTCAGGGCCTAGGGGCAGAGGGAGGAGCTAGGAGACACTATAGGAAGGTCACCTGATGGGCACCTGGATGACTCAGTTGGGTAAGTGTCTGACTCTTACTTTTGGCTCAGGTCATGACCTCAGAGTCCTGGGAAAGTCAAGCCCTGCCTAGGCTCTGCACTCAGTACAGTCTGCCTGGAATTCTCTCCCTGTCCTTCTGCCCCTCTCCCTGCTCTCTCTCTCTCTCTCAAAAAATAAATAAAATCTTGTTTAAAAAAATGAAGGTCAACTGAGCAGGGGTGATAGATGAGAATGAGGCATGAGCATTAGGGAGTCAGCATTAGGGAGTAATTTTCAAGTGTAGCAACTCTGGCAGACCTTCTATCACCTGGACTGAACAAAGCATTCCATCTGTGCTGAGGAACAGATCTTTAAGTCACTGGTAGATAAGAGCCTCTGTTAACAGGGACTGAATCTTGTACAGCATCCAGAAAAAGGTCAAATTCTAGTTTTGGGCCTCTCTATCTGAATGATCCTGGGAAAACTGCCTTACTTTTCTACATCCTTAGTTTCAACTATAAAATAGAAGCATAATGATAAGAATATCTACTTTTAGAGTTATTGTGAACATTAATGTGACAATGTATGTAGAAAGCTAAGGAAATAGTAGCTGTGTATTTGTTACTGCTTATTTACCAACTCAAATCTCATAAGTTCCACCTTAGATTCCAGAATCCAGCAACTTTGGGTGTAATTTAACAATGCCTTGACACAAGCTCGTGCCATGTGAAATACTCCTTTCTTCTCTTACACACAATGAGGAGACCACAGTAATCTAGTCAACATTCTCACATGCACAACTCCAAAATTTCTAAGTGGCACAGGAAAGCAGGAAATAATTCTCAGATGGGGGAATAAAAATCAATGTTTCCCCTTTTCCTCCCTCAGATATGTATCTCTGAAAAAAAATATTTCAGGAGCATCCCCAGAGTGTGTACCATGGGATCCAGCAAAAATCAAGAGATGCCTAACTTACTGTTGGATTTACTACTTCCCTTTTGAACTACCTGCCCCTTCCCACCTCACCTCACTACTTTGTTCCTCCCTTCTGCTCTCTGGGCTCAAATTCCAAATAAACTCCACACATGTAAGCTAGCCTCAGGCATAAGAGAATCTGAGCTACAACAAATCCTCTGCCTAGGTAGCTAAAGTCATTTATCATGCAGATTTCACTATTAATTTGTACCTTACATTTGTTCACACATACTTTGTAAGGATGTGTTTTAACTATTTCAGATAACAGTGTCTTGCTCCCAGGCAGAAATTTGAAAGTCTTAAATTTGGGATTTTTATTTTCAATGAGCTCTTTTAGTGTTTCATAACAGTGTGTGTGTGTGTGTGTGTGTGTGTGTGTATTTCATATAGTATAAAAATATAAATATATGTCATAATGTATAACATATTTCATAATAGTTTTTTCAAAACATTCTTAGAAATAGGAAGCTACCTCAAAATGGTTACAACTCACAAGGTAGCCAGAGCACAGCTACATCACCTCGACAATATCCCCAGATGCGCCTCTGTTGCCTGCCAGTAGATGATTAAGAGAGGGAGCCGACAGCGGTGACACCAAGGAGTTAGCAACAGGGCCGGATGCTTTGAATAGAACATACATTCAGATTTTGGCATCTGGTTCCTACTTTTGCCAAATGTGCCTTGTTTGTACCCACAGCTGTTAAATGTGTTTGTTGAAAACGGATAGATCATGGGGAAGGAAGAGACTGGCAAGAGACATACCCGCTTCTGTGGGAGGCAGTGTCAAGCCAAAGTGCAATTTACTCACAGGGAATTATTTGCTTTAGAAATCTGGTGTCAAAAAAATAAAAAAAAAGAAATCTGGTGTCATTTATTCGAGTAACTGTGGTATGTGATAAGCATGAAGCTCATGTTAGAACAGTAATCTTTACGCTTCATTGTAAATCAAGAATTTATAGTTTTGCTGAAATAATTAACACCTAAAGGGCAAGCATATCTTCATTTACTTCAAATAATATAAATCAGTTGTTTAGATTGAATTATTGAAAGCAAGGATTCATATAATTTTCTAATCATACTCATGACTTTTGGCTTTTCCAAACATATTAGCAAAAAAAAGTCTTTCTATTAACTATGTTAATATAGCTAATAGGTGTTTATTAACTATATGAAATTGCTAGCCATTGAAAAATGGCTGAATAATATATGTAATATTTAAATCTTTAGAAGTGTGCATGTTTATTTCTACTCTCTGCTTCATTACTATAGCAAAAATTTATTTAAACTATTTTGAAAATGCAAGATCAATTCAACTGTGTATTTGAATAGTTGGCATGGTGAAAATGTATTGAATTCAGTTTTTCTATTACTAAAATGATTTAGAAAAATAGTATAATTTGTCATAAAAAGGAATATATAAGTTTGAGAATGTCCTCAAGCAGTCCTATTACTACTTACCATTTTTTGTTAACTACAAATAAAGTCATAATTGATGGGTAATATAAAATTAATCAGAAGTAGGATAGTTTGAACAGTGTGTACATAGTGTGATAAGAAATGTATAGTTTACCCACTCAAAAGTCAATTTTCACTTGTCATTTCAATCTAATGACTGTTGACTAAATTTCAAGAGTTCTTCTTACTCTAAAGTCTCACCTTGTCTTACATTGCACATATTGCATACTTTAATTTTATATTGTCTTATCTCCAGTAACCAAGTGCCCATAGAATGTTCTGCAGAACTCAAGGAATCACAGGAATGAATAAACAAATTTATGAATCACTATATTTTTCTATTTTAAGTTTTCTAATTCCTTGGCCATTAGGGTTTAATACATTAGGATGATTTTTATAGTTGAAAAAGCAATCTTAGAAGTTAAACAACTTTTTCAAATTAGAAAATAAGCCTAAAAATTCTAAATTGCCTCAGAATCAATTCTTCCTTCCTAAAATTTATGATCCTCTATTCCAAAAGGGGTTTCAAAAAGAGAAATGGGAAAAGAGATTCACTTTTCTCAAGATAAAGGGAGACTCCTGCTGCTCTTGTGATAAAAGAAAAAGACTTCTCTTGTCATAACTTTCCTCTTCCTTTGTGATTAAACTATCTCTCATGATCATATGAAACTTTCTTCTACTTTTGTGACAATAAAAACTAATGACAAGGGCCCTGAAAGCAATAATAATAGTAAAAGAATATTTTTCTTCACCTATGTCCTCTTTTTTTCAGAAGTAACATGTAAGTGAGAAGTCTAAACTGACATTCTATTTCAGGATATTGTAAAGAATGGTCAATCCCGTGGATAAGTTTATTTTGGGTTACTGTGCTGGTATTGACCATACTGTAATAACTGAAAAAGTGAGGGGGGGGAGTTTTAATTAGATTTGATGTTTCTACTAGCTACTGTTGAGGTAGGTATGCTGCCAGGACCAGCCAGTAGACCATGTTCATAGGCTCCTTAGTCCATCTACCTCTTTTCCAGCATATATCTATGTGTGTGTGTGTGTGTGTGTGTGTGTGTGTGTGTGTGCATGTGTGTTGCCTACCTTTAAACTGTTGCAATTGGAGTATCTTAATTATTCATAATTTTATCATGATCCTTAAAAATAGTTTGACATAACTATGAATATCTAGAATCACACAGATGTGAAGCACATAAACATTATATAAACACAAAAACGATATATTTTATTTTAAAAATGAAATTTAGATTACCAGTTTGAATGCTTTCATTTGCAGTTTTGACACCTAAACTAAAAGAGTTTAAACAAATTTCTCTGGTCTGTAACTGAAAAATTGAAATTTAGATTGGTCTCCAGGGCTTCAGTTCCCACTTTGGGAGGGCTCTACTTCACATTTTCACATGTCTTAGATTATTTTATAATTGGCAATTTGCTGACACCAGTTGAAGCCACGTATTTCCTCCTTCATATGTAAGGGAAGACAAATAATTGTTTTTCACAAGTCAAAACAAACTTTGGAACATTGATCTAAATGGATCAACTAGAACCAATCACTGTGGTCAGCGTAATGTCAAGCAATGATTGGTTTAACTATCTGGCTCTCCTGGATTACCAGTCACTCTGGATCTGTCTTTGTCATGGAGATTTCATTACAACATTTGGCCTAAGTAAGATGTTAACTAGTGTCATTGCAACAGAATAATTGATCTTCTAAAATTTAGTTAATGTTACAAAAGGGAAACGTGTATTGCATAAGTAATTATTTCCCCTTCCTAACATTTCAAAAAACAAAAAATAAAAGGGTGTTAGTTGCTGTTTAGAAAAAATGAGTTTTCAGATTTCTTTGTGTCTACAGAATAATAGCATTTTTTTTGCTTTCGGTTAACTTGAAAATACTATGTATTTTACATGCATATTTCCAAATTTGTGTAAGTTGTGATTATGTTTTATATTTTGTAAATATTTAGTCAAATATGATGAAATAATTATTTGATCTTGGGTAAAAAATGTGTATATAAAAATACATGTATATATATGTATATATGCAAGTGATAAGGAATACACCAATGAATTAATTTACTTTTCAGTTATTTTTAGTCAGTACCCATCTCTATTTTACAAAGAAAAGATATATACTTGAGGGATTATGAATTTTCAAAGTATTCAATGTTCTCACTGGGACCCCTACCACTGTTTGCTATGCAGTGCTGGTTGTTAGGACCATAAATCTGGGCATATAATATTAAGGACAGAGTTGGAGCTGTCTGTTTTGAAGCATATAAAGTCTTAACTGCCACAGATAATGTCAACCCAAATTATTATTTCCATTTTAATACAGATTATAGGACAAACAGACATAAATGGAAATTAAAAAATAAATTCACCACATATTTCAGAAAGTACCTTTTCATGTGGAGAATAATTAATGCTTAGAAGAGCCTGCAGGCAAAGTTGTTGAGGCAAAAAGCAGGGATGTCCTTCAAGAAACAATTAGATGCTATCCTTGCTGAAATGGAGTACTAAAAAGGATATGCCTTGATGGACCAAATGGCCTTTATTCTCTCTCCAAAAATCTCTCATGTTCTTATAATTCTAATCAAGAGATGTTTCAGCATTTTGGTCTCCAGCAATGTCAATTCTTACTTGAATTATTCACCTCACCAGTTCACGGCTGAGGAAGAACCTTTCTCATAGTGCTACAAAGACTTCATATTGACCACACGTAATTCCCAACATTGTTGCTCATGCATGCTTTATTCATAAAGATGCCTTAGGTCTGATACTATAAAGTGCTTGATTATAGAAAGAGTCATTTTTAAATCCAATGTGATTGCACACAGGCCCAAATTGGAGAAGAGGGGACATAACTAACTTCATTAATGAGGGAGGGAATGTGGAGTTTTAAAAAAATTTTCTTGGCAAAAGTTATTTCAAAATATAGTTGATTCTTGAGGGATGTGGCATATATAAATCTGTTTGTTTCTCAATTATCTTGGATATGTTAATGCACTATCTCTAGTTATTGACTGTATTTCAATAGAAGATTATAAAATAAACATTTTAAAAAATAGAGATTTTAAAAGAGGTTAGTTACAGTTGATCTAAAATCACATTAAAAATACACACTTTTAAAAGCTAGCAATGTACACTGAATACATGAAATATACAAAGTTGACTCTGTGCATTTGAGTAAAGTTGGGGAAATCAGCTATCTACAGTGTTCTAATTTTCAATAGAGTTAGCTGAGTTTTTGAGGCTCTGAAGATATTGTGAAAGCTACATTCCCCCTATTAGGTTCTTAAAGTGATATTCAGTGAAAGAAAAAGGACGTTTCTATCTGTCATATAAATGGACTCCTAGAGTTCCCTCTGTGTATCACAAATTGGAACTCAGTGGTGAACTAAGTGTTGAGAGCATATTTTCAAAAGCTAGCCAAAGGTCACATAAATTGGACAGTTCAAAGCTAAAGAAACTAGAGGCTTGAAAAATGCCAGTATATTTAAGTGTTTTTATTTATTTATTTTATTTATTTATTATTTTTAGTTTTTATTTAAGTGTTTTTAAAACAAATAAATATTTTATGAATAGTTGCCAAAGATAAAAGCTATATCAAATATACTAAAAAAAATATATATATATATATATACACAAATTGTTTTCACAATAGATTAAATCTGTTAGTAATTTGTAAATGATAGTTTTTTGAAGTACTATAAGAAAATATTATAGTAACAAATGACAAAATTTATAAAATAGTCTGTGCTAAAGAGAAAATGGGTAAAAACATTATTCTAAATAATATGTTCTGTGTACTAGCTCTTTTTTTTCATTTCTTTTTTTTTAATTTTTTTTGTATTTATTTATGATAGTCACAGAGAGAGAGAGAGAGAGAGAGAGAGCCAGAGACATAGGCAGAGGGGGAAGCAGGCTCCATTCACCGGGAGCCCGACGTGGGATTCGATCCCGGGTCTCCAGGATTGCACCCTGGGCCAAATGCAGGCGCTAAACCACTGCGCCACCCAGGGATCCCTGTACTAGCTCTTATAACCTTTTAAATTATGCAGTCAAAGCTAAAATAAAAGTACAAATATGATAAGTGTCTACCTTTGGCTCAGGTCATGATCTCAGGGTCCTGGGATCTCCTGCTCAGTGAGGAGTCTGCTTCTCCCTCTCCCTTTGTCTCTTCCCCACTTGCGTGACCTCTAATAAATTGATCAATCAATAGAATCTTTAAAAAATAAAATTTCATTTAATTCTATCTTTCTGTAAAGAATTAACACATATTATAAACTTTAAAATGATGAAACTTTCAAATGATGGGAAGATTATCTTCCATCTAGAATGTTTAACATGGTATTGAATATATAGAGAATAGTCTTATGACATAAATTATAAAGAAGGACAAAAAGCAAGTAATTAACTCAAGTAACTCTTAAACCATGCCTAATCAAATGTGAACTGCTGTAACAAGAGTAGAAGTTAATTAGGCTATCATTTCAATCAATTAGGCTATTATTTCATTCACTGATGTGATTTTTAAAAATCTCTTATAGGGGATGCCTGGGTAGCTCATCGGTTTAGCGCCTGCCATTGGCTCAGGAGTCCTGGGATAGAGTCCCACGATGGGTTCCCAGCATGGAGCCTGCTTCTCCCTTTGCCTGTGTCTCTGCCCCCCTCCCTCTCTCTCTGTCTATCATGAATAAAAAATAAAAAAAATCATGTGTGAACATATCTGTTCATTAAAAATAATAATAATAATAATAATAACAAAATAAAAGTCTCATAAATAATATCTTATTAAAAATGATTAATCCAGTAGTCTGTAAAACTCCCTTCTTGTTTCCTTGCATTAAAAATGGCTTTTAGGCAACTACACATCATTTTAAAAAATGACATTTGGTCTTTTTGAAGGTAAAAATAGCTGGAAGTTATTCAGAGGTTTTCTTTGTGAACAATGTATATGATCACTCTAGTTAATCTATCCCATTTTTGTTCAGTAACATTCTATGATTGTAATACAGTAAGGCCACTCTAAGCCACTGCGGTATAAAATTAATATCAATACTTGTTTAGACTGATACTTATCAGAAAATTGCATCTTAATAAATTAAAATTTCATTTAATTCAGGGTACCTGGGTGGCTCAGATGATAAGTGTCTACCTTTGGCTCAGGTCATGATCTCAGGGTCCTGGGATCTCCTGCTCAGTGAGGAGTCTGCTTCTCCCTCTCCCTTTGTCTCTTCCCCACTTGCGTGACCTCTAATAAATTGATCAATCAATAGAATCTTTAAAAAATAAAATTTCATTTAATTCTATCTTTCTGTAAAGAATTAACACATATTATAAACTTTAAAATGATGAAAATATTTTATTTCATTTTATGAATAAAATGGGGGTGGCCCTGGACCCCAAATTATAAAAACTTGGAAATGAAAAAAAAAACTTTTTCCAACACAACATCATGTAAGTTGGTAAGTGAAAATTTTAGTCTAGATAATTGATTTTAGAAATAACAAAAATACTTGACATTGTTGAAAAGTGAATTGTGTGTTCTGTTTCTATTAAAGGAGGTCTAGGTAAATTAGACTAATAGATTCCTACTGAGAAGAATTAGAAAAACTTGGCAAACTATTAAAAAAAAACTTTTTTGACAGCATCAGAGAAATTATAGTGAAGAATAACAGATGGAGTTAACACCTAAGAGTAAAGAAAAGAGAGAAAACTTATTCCCTAAAATACTTCTGCTTAAAATGTGACACGTACATCAGCTAGTAGTCCTTGAACTGCTTGCTCCAGTCAAGCAGTTCCTACAAAGGAGGGAGAAACTTTATTTAAAAAAAAATCCAATGGACAATAAGTATATGAAAATATCCTTTTCTTTTTTAGTCTTCAGCAAAATGATAATACTATAATGAGGAGCCCTCATACGCTGCTGGTGCCCCCAGAGAAGTCAGTTTTTAATTATGATAAAGTTGCACTTTTAATGTTGTCTCTTGTGAATTATACATCTGATGTCATGTATAAGTAACCTTTGCCTAATTTAAGACCACGCAAAATTTTCCTGCATTTTCTCTATTAGTTTTATAATTTTAGTTATTGTATATAGTGTATAGGTCTGTTGCTCATTTTTAGATTTTTTTGTTTGCTTTTGTTTTTGTTTTCGTGCATGGTGTGAGGTAAGGATCTAAGTTCATTCAATTTATACTAAATGTATGTATGTTTTGGGACACCCAGTTGTTTCCTCATTGTTTGTTGAGAACCTGACCTCTTTTCATTGAATCTTCTGGCACTTTTTACCCTAAATCAGCTGACCAAAAACATGCTGGTGTTTTTCTGGACTTTCTATTATTTTCCATTGATTTATATGTTTATCTTTATGAAAATATTATACTTTATTAGTAAGATTTAATTTAGTTTTCGAGTAAGTTTTGAATTCAGATAGTCTTTCAGTTTTGTACTTATTTTAAAATACTGCCGTAGCTATCCTTTGCTTTTCTAAATAAATGTTATCATCAGCTTGCTAATTTACAAAATAAGGATTTCAATAGGAATTTCACTGATTTTGCAGATTGGTTTGAAAAAATTGCCATACTATCAATATTTATTCTTCCAATCAATGAGCTTGATATACTTCTCCATTCACTTAAAGATACCTAATTTCCCTCAGGAGTGTTTTGTAGTTTTCGGTGTACCTGTCTTATACTTTTTTGTTGAAATTGTTCTTAAATATTTTATTATTTTTTATGTCATTGTGAATAAGAGTGTTTTCTTAATTTCACATTCAGAGACTTTTTTTGGTAGGAGATAAAAATCCAATTGACATTTTACATTAAATGTATCTTGCATCTTTGCTAAAATTTCCTCATTAGTCATTTATTTCCTTATTAGTCATTTAAATTATTTTAAAATATCTACATAAGAAATTGTGTTGTTTGTGAAAAAGGACCATTTTTATTTCTTCTTTTTTCAATCTATTTATTCTTTATTAATTTACTATATTGTCTTCAATCTCTATTATACTGTTAAGCAGAAGTACTGAGATAAAACTTCCTGTATGGCATGTATCCAATCATAGGGGTAGAGGAAATATTTATTTATTTATTTATTTATTTATTTATTTATTTATTTATTTATTTATTTATTTATTTTTCAATCTTAGGGGTAGAGGAAATATTTAAAGTGTGCTATTTGTTGTCATCTTTTTTATTTATTTATTTTGTAGATGCCATTTTCAGAGTAAGAAAAATAATTTATATTACTAGTTATGAGGGTTCTCTTTTTTAAAAATGTGAATGTTTTAGATGTTAGCAAATTATTTTATTACACCTATTGAGATAATCTTTTTTTTTATTTTATCCTATTATGATGAGGCCTTATATTAATTGTTTTCTAGACATAAAACCAGCCTTGCATATATATGACTCATTGTATCTGATCTTTGTGTATAGGTCTTTATATATGTTGCTGTGCATTTGATTTTCAAATTTGTAATAACTGTCAATTTTATTCCTATAGTTAATATATACAAGTAATTTGAGATTTTTGCTTTCAATTGCTGCATTAAGAGTGTTCACAAAAAAAAGAGTGTTTACAAGTCTTTATAAGCTGATAGAAATTCTTTTGATTCTGTCTAAAAGCAAAAACTCAAATGACCAGGAAGACAAACAAACAAAAACTTTTTGAAGGATATAAGTAATATGCCATTATAAAGTACATATAGCTGAAAGAGATAAAAAAAGAGTAGAAAAAATGACATACCTCAGGGTACCTGGGTGGCTCAATTGGTTGAGTATCTATCTGCCTTCTGTGTGGGTCATGATCCTGGGGTCCTGGGATCAGGGGCTCCCTGCTCTGTGGGAGCCTGCTTCTTTCTCTCCCTGCTGCTCCCCCTGTTTGTGCTCTCTCTTTCTGTCAAATAAATAAATAAAATCTTTAAGAAAAAAATAACACGTCAATGCTGAAAGAAAGTTATAGATCATTTTTGATAAGTATAAGTTAATGTTTTTATCCTACTTATGTGAATAGGTTCTAAATATTTTATAGCTTGATATTTTGCACAAATCTTTTCATACAAAAATGAAACTTTCCTATTAAAAATAATTACAGTTGGTTTAAAATTAAATATCCGATGAGAATCTATCAAATAAGATATATATAAAATAAAAAAAAGATATATATAAAATATGCCAGACATAAATAACACACATAAAAATATCAAAAAATTAAAAGTTAAGTGCAAGGCAAAGATAAAGCAGGTACATCCTAATATAAATAAAGCAAAGGACAAATCCTCATAATAAAGCAAAATTATTTTTAAGGTCTAATTGCGGAGCAAAATTTTGGCTTTATGAATATTTTTTCTTACCAAATATTATAGAAATACTCCTAAGACTTTTCAACTCCTCTTCATATCTTATGCATTCTCCAAGATTCAAATATCTAATAGTTCTGTCTTAAATTTCTACACATGTTGAGCAAACATCCCATAGCATTAATCTACAGCCTGACAGAGCACATTTTCTCTTGTCTTTGAATTTTCCTGTAGCTTCTTTGCAGAGTTGCAGGAAAACTCTTCTTTTCAAGCAAAAAGGAAGACTGAATTGCATTTTAATCCATTTTAGCTTAGTATTTTACTTATTTTAACTTTATCTTACGTTACAAACTAATAATATATATTTGAATTTATTATTATAAACCAAACCAAACTTAATAAATATAGTGATGACCAATGACCATGGAGAAATTTCCACTGCATATTTTTTTTGCAAAAATATTTTAGTAAAAGAAAAAATTAACCATAAAACATGCCATGATCCAACCACTTAAATTAGAAAACTTAGGGTTGTGGGCAATGCACATTATTCTCAGAGAGTTACCCAGAAACTAGCGTAATGAGAGACAAAGGGAGGGAGGGAGTGAGAGGAGAGAATGACTGATTGATGGTTAAGGAATTAGCTCCCATGATTGGATGCAGAGGCTGGCAAGTCTAAAACCTGCAGCATGGATGGGAAGTCTGAAGACCTAGGAAATAGATTATATTGCAGTTAAAATCTGAAGGCAAAGGCTGGCCAAATTCCCTCTTCCTCAAGGGAATTCAATCTTTTTCTTAATACCTTCAACTGATTGGATAAAACCCATCCATATTAAGGAATCCTCCTTAACTGGACTGAGAGGGGGAACGAAGAGGGCAGGAAGAAATCCCGCCCCAAACTTCCACCTCCCTTTTCTCTACTTTGTAATTTATTGATCAGTTTCCGATGGGAGATGGGTGCCCTTTCCCCGCGGGAAGGGAGCGGGGCTTCCTTCCCGGGCCACATGCTAGGAGAAGCTGCCTGCTCCCCTTTCTTCTCCCCAGTCGCGGGGCCCAAGTCTTCCTTCTTCGTCCGAAAGGAGGGGAGGGGGGACTCGCTGCTACAAGCCTCGCCCCACGTGCCACTCATCCCCGCGCCACCACCGCATCAGGTCGCCGGTGCCTGGGGTCAGCTGCGGGTGGACCCCTCTTCCTCCCCAGTGTCTCGTGTCCCCGGGGCCTCTCCGCCCTCCCCGTGCTGTGGCCGTGTCCATGCCCCGGGGACAGGGGGGGCAGAACTGCGCTCCCAGTTCCCCTCCGGCTCCAGGGTTTGCATGGGAGAATCCTCTTTCCACGATGCCACTGGGCGACGTGGCGTGGGGGGAGGGAGGACGGTGGGGGAGCCCTCGCCTGAGACTCTTGGTCGGCCTCCCTGCCCCAGGCGTCACTCAGTGATCATGGGTAAAGAGAACTGTTTCAAAAAAAAAAAAACCTGAGCCTGACCCTGACCCCTAACCCTAACCCCTAACCCTATCCCTAACCCCTAACCCTAACCCCTAACCCTAACCCATAACCCTAACCCTGACCCTGACCCTAACCCCTAACCCTAACCCTCAACCCTAACCCCAAACCCTAACCCTAACCCGTTCCCTAACCCGTTCCCTAACCCGTTCCCTAACCCTAACCCTAACCCGTTCCCTAACCCTAACCCTAACCCCTAACCCCTAACCCTAACCGTAAACCCTAACCCTAACCCTAACCCTAACCCCTAACCCTAACCCTAACCCGTTCCCTAACCCTAACCCGTTCCCTAACCCTAACCCGTTCCCTAACCCGTTCCCTAACCCGTTCCCTAACCCTAACCCGTTCCCTAACCCTAACCCGTTCCCTAACCCTAACCTGTTCCCTAAGCCTAACCCCCACCCGTTCCCTAACCCCTGACCCTAACCCGTTCCCTAACCCTAACCCGTTCCCCAAACCTAACCCGTTCCCTAACCTCCCTAACCCTAACCCGTTCCCTAACCCTAACCCGTTCCCTAAGCCTAACCCTAACCCGTTCCCTAACCCCTAACCCTAACCCGTTCCCTAACCCTAACCCTAACCCGTTCCCTAACCCTAACCCGTTCCCTAACCCTAACCCGTTCCCTAACCCTAACCCCTAACCCTAACCCTAACCCGTTCCCTAACCCTAACCCCTAACCCTAACCCATTCCCTAACCCCTAACCCTAACCGTAACCCTAACCCTAACCCGTTCCCTAACCCTAACCCGTTCCCTAACTCTAACCCGTTCCATAACCCTAACCCTAACCCTAAACCTAACCCGTTCCCTAACCTGTTCCCTAACCCTAACACGTTCCCTATCCCGTTCCCTAACCCTAACCCTATCCCGTTCCCTAACCCAAACCCTAACCCTAACCCTAACCCTCTAACCCTAACCCATTCCCTAACCCTAACCCGTTCCCTAACCCTAACCCATTCCCTAACCCTAACCCTAATCCCTAACCTGTACCCTAACCCGTTTCCTAACCCTAACCCGTACCCTAATCCCTAATTGTCCCCTAAACCTAGCCCAAACCCCTGCCTTAACCCCTAACCCTAAACTTCAACCCCATCCCCCACTCTATCTCTAAATGTATTCCCTCCCCCATCCCTTAACCCTAAACCCTATAACCTATCTGTAACATCACCCTTATCCATTCCCTAACTCAGTTTCCTAATCCCAAATCCGTACCTTACTCCTAACTCTTGACCCTTCCCCCATCTCTCACCCTAACCAGTAACTCGAACGCATAACCATGATCACTAATCCATATCATCTAATTTCACCCTTACCACATATTGCTCACCCTAAACCCTAACCCTATCTCAATTGTCCCCATTCACTTACCTTGTCGTTCTGAGTAGCTGCTGCTGAGGTGGATGTGACTCCGAACAGCGCCTCCAGGGTCCTCCAGCAGGTCCTGAGGAAGCCGGACTCCTGTCATGGCAGACGTGGCCCCATGTCTTCCTGAGTCATAGACAGCAGGTCCTGACGAGGGGGTTCCTGTCACTGTGGACTATGCCTCACATCCTCCAGAAGCCTCCCTGCGGGTTCTGAGGAGGCCAGGTTCCTGTCACCGTGGACGCGGCTCCACATGGGACTGAAGCCTACCCGCCAGTCCTGAGAAGGCCGGGGCTCCTGTCAGCCTGGACGCGGCCCCACATCCTCCTCAGGCAGCCAGAGCACAGACCGGCTCCTGTTACTGGTGGCGGAGGAGGCCTACTGCGTACACACTCCCCCTGACTGGGGCCTGGGCTCAGGTGCTCAAGGAGGCGGTGAGGGAGGCGGAGTCCCCACGCCCAGGGCAGGACCTGCCTCCTTCCAGGCTCCAGCTGAGACCTATTGAAGAAACCCAACCCCACCCCCCCACCCCCGGGGAAAATTTAGGACCACGCCTAACCCAGAGGCAGCACATCCTGGCGCCTTCCCGGAATTTAAGCAATGAAAAACATTCTGTGGTTTTTCTGAGATAAGAAAACAATCCCCCCCCCACGCCCTGACTGGAAAGTCTCTGAACATGTTCATGTTGACCTTCAAAGAAATCAATCCTGTCTTAACCCGAATGCTATGCTAATCCCGCGGTTTGCCTTTAAAAGATGCCTGTAATTGCCAATCTGGGCTCTTCCACCTTTGAGGCCGAGGGCCCGTTTGCGCAAACGTTCAATAAAACCCTCTTGCTAGGGATCCCTGGGTGGCGCAGTGGTTTAGTGCCTGCCTTTGGCCCAGGGCATGATCTTGGAGACCCAGGATCGAGTCCCACGTCGGGCTCCCGGTGCATGGAGCCTGCTTCTCCCTCTGCCTATGTCTCTGCCTCTCTCTCTCTCTTTCTGTGACTGTCATAAAAAAAAAACCCTCTTGCTAGTTGCATCTGCCTGTCTGGGGTCTGAGTCTCTGGGGCCTCTACCGAGACACTTTGGCCCCCGTGAGCTAGGGTCCAACACTATGAGCTTCGGAAACGTCATGCTGAAATGGAGCACAACACCCGGCTTCCCCAGAAATACTTAAGGACAAGGAATTGGAGCCCACAGGATGCGAAATGAAATGTGGACCAGACTTTTATCGTGTCCGCCAAGACTCACTCAACCCTCTTCCACTGTGGGCGGGACTGCGGGCTGGTGCAGCTGCCCTGGAAACAGTGCCAAGGCTCCTCAGGAACTTACCGATAGAGCTGCCCTGCGACCGGCAGGTGCACGGCCTGGAGCTCACTCTGAAGATACAGATGCAATGAAACGCCAGGCGGGACACCTGCGCCCCGATGTCCACAGCAGCCGGGTCCACAGTAGCCACACTGTGGGAGGAGCCTCGGTGCCTTCAGACAGATGATGGATAGAGGATGGGAGATAGATGATGGTCATAGAGAGAGGAATGGTACTGCTATCAAAGAGAAGGAAATCTTGCCATTTGCAATGACGGGGATACAACTAGAGGGATCCTGTTAAGTGAAATAAGTCAGTCGGGAAAGACAATGACCCTATGGTGTCATTCATAGGTGGAATTAAAGAAGCAAAGCAGATGAACATCTGTGAAGGGAAGGAAAAACGAATAAGATGAAAACAGATGCAGGAAATACAGATCTGAATCATTGGAAACAATCTGAGGGTCGCTGGAGGGGAGCGGGGGAGGGGATAACGGGGGATGGGCACGAAGGATGGCAGGTGATGTCACGAGCACTGCTGTTCTCTCCAACTGGTGAATCCCTGAATTCTACCTCTGAAAGTATAATACACTATACATTAATTAATTGGGTTTAAATTAAGTTAAACAAAATCAGTTGTATCAGAGCACATTTCCTTCTGGACTCCCTGTTCTGCTCCTTCAGCTTATGCTGGAACCACCCCCTGTGGGTCTAAGTAGGCCCACGCCTCGTGCCTGGCCCAGCCCAGGGCTAGAACTCATGACCCTGAGATCAGGACCTGAGGTGAGGTCAGGAGTCCATGCTTAACTGACAGAGCCAGCAAGGAGCCGAGAACCACACTGCTTTATCCTGTGTCTCTGTGACATTGTTCGAAATAGGAAAGTGCTGCGCCCCACTCTGTCCTGCTTTTCCAATACTGATTTGCTGTCCGGGGTCATTTGTGGGGGCTGACGGATGTTAGGGTTTTTTTTTTTCCTACTTCTAGGATCTACCACCATGATTTTGATAGGAATGACATTGAAACCGAGGGTGGCTTCAGGAACTGTGGACATTTTCACAAGAGGAGGCTTCCACCCCACGAACCCAGGACGGCCTCCCAGAGCCTGGTATGGCTCAGTGCACAAGTCTTGTGCTCCTTTCATTCAGTCTCATTATTTAGTCTCTGTGATGCTCCTGAGAAGGGAGTCACGTCCTTCATTTCGTTCCTGAGTGCTCATTGTCAGGACGCAGCAAGGCTACTGAGCTCTGTAGGTTCAGTTGGTGTCCCATGAATTTACTGAATTCAATCATTAGTTCTAACAGGTTTTGGTGGGGGCTCTCGGGTTTCCTGTTTCTAGCACCGCGTCTTCAACAAATAGGGACAGTGTGACGTCCCCCTTCCAGGAGTGGAACCTTTGCTGTTTCCTGTCTGTTGACTACATTAGGACTTCCAGCACTGAGAGGGGACCTCCTTGGCTTGTTCCTGCTCTTAGGGGAGACGATTTCAGGTTTTCACCCTTTCACCCTTTCAGGTTTCACCCTTGAGGATGTCAGCTGCGGGCCTTCCTAGCGGAACTTTATTCTGTTGATAGACATTTCCTCAAAACCCACTAGGCTTTTGAAGTTGTAGTTTGTCAAATGCTTTTTCTGCAACTCTTGAGAGGATCGTATGCTTTTTGTCCTTTCTCTCGTTTTTCTTTTTTAAAGATTTTATTTATATATCCTTGAGAGACATACAGAGAGAGCAGCAGAGAGAGAAAGGCAGAGACATGGGCAGAGGGAGAAGGCGGCTCCGTGTAGGGAACTCGACGTGGGACTCGATCCCGGGACTCCAGGATCACGCCCTGGGCTGAAGGCAGGCGTTAAACCGCTGAACCACCCGGGGCTGCCCCATGTCCTTTCTCTGGTTAATGTGATGGATCCTGCTGACTGATGGACAGAGGGGCCATGGGCAGGACATGGGCAATGTAGATGAACGATAGTAACAGCTATAAGCGTCTGGATCATAAATAAAATAAGTCACAGAAATTTAGAAAGTACAGCCTAGGGAATGGAGTCAGTACTGTTGTGACAACTTTGTACGGGGACAGACGGTGACGCCGCTTCTCGTGGGGGGAGCTGAATAAGGCACAGAATTGTCAAATCACTAGTTGTAGCCCTGAAACTACTGTCACGTTGTGTGTTGACTGTACTTCAATAAATATCAAGGAAAAGGGGTTTCTGGTAGGACTCCCGGTGGGTCCGTGAAAGGCATTTACATGGTCGTTACACACACGAAGGCACCTCTGCAGAGGGGATAAACATGCTCACGTGTCTTTATGTTAATTTTTAGAAGATTACCTTGAGAAAGGGTGCAGTAGGGAGGGGCAGAGGGAGAGGGGGAACCTGGAGCGGACTCCTCACCCAACGGAGCCTGAGCCCCACGCGAGGCTCCACGCCACAACCTCAAGATCCTGACCTGAGCCAAACTAAAGAGTCGACGTGGAACCGACTGAACCACGCAAGAGCCCCTCGAATGTTAAGTGTAACCCCATGCTGTGAACTCTGGGGGTCGGGGGGACATCTGTGACCCCCAGTCTACCTAGAATGGTGGGAGGCCTGCAGGGCCAAGGATGGGAACTGAGGATGAGGGAGGGTGCCTGCATCCCCCTCCCGCCTGGCGTGGGGACAGGACCCTCCCCCGGGACCCTCCGCCTTCAGGGTGAAGGGCTAAGTGCTGATTGGACCCCGCCTGCCCACAGTCATGATGCGGGACCCCACTGTGGGCGGAACTGTGCCACCCCCGGGTTCCACCGCTGCATGGCGCTCACTGTGCGTCTGCAGAGCTTCGGAAGCACTCGTGCTCTGGATCTGGCTCACAGCGACCGGACTCTCCCGCTCTCCCCAGTAGCTCAGTACTCCCACTCTCCTCAGTACCCCCACTCTACCCAGTACCCCCACTCTACCCAGTACCCCAACTCTCCCACTCTCCCCAGTACCCAGTGCATAAGGAGGCGGCGCTCACACAGCGACAGGTCACAGGTGAGTGGCCGCTGATGCCTGCTCCCCGGGGGCCACTCTGGGGCCTGTGGGTCTGGGTGGGGGCGCTGGCCTCCCGGGCTGGGGTCCAAAACACCCCGACCCCAATGAGATGACCGTGAGCAGCTCCTGCAGCCCTTCCACAGCCCCATGGGGTGAGGGCGGCACCCTAAGGCCCTGTCCAGGGAAGGAGGCTGCAGTGAGAGACCGGCAGCTCCCCGGAACCCCCGCTCCCCTGTAAGGCCTGTGCTATGCAGGGAGACCCAATACATGACCTTTCCAGCTCGTCCTAGATGCATGGACCCCGACAGGGATGACACCCTCCCCCGCCCCACCATGTGGTGAGGGGAGGACAGTCAGGGCCTGCTGGGTCCCCCTGGCCAGTGAGCAGGCTTGCTCTTCATGCACTGGAATGTGGGCGGAGTCCCTGGTGCTCCCCCCAGGCCTCCCCTCAGGATATTCACACATCCTTGCCCTCAGGGTGGGGAGTGTGGTCGCACTCTTGCTGGCATCAGGTTTTAATTTTGATGAAGTCCACTCCATTGCTTTCTCCCCTCGGTCGTTGTGTTTGTGGAATCTCAGAGAAACCTTCGATCTCCCCCGGGCTGGGAGACATCACCCCGAGCATCAGAGCATCAGATCGGCATTCGCCAGAGCCTCCTGGGTCCTCCGCCCGTGTGCTCCTGATACCGGGGTGGGAGCGCTCTGTGATCCCAGGGTGATGGCGTGTCCTGGGACAGTGGCTGGGAAGGTGGACTGTAGGTGGGCGAGCAAAAGACAGGCAGTGAGGGCCCATGTGTGATGTTCCAGCCCAGCCTGTGCCCCTCAGGGCTATGGGGTTGTCTCTGACTCCGGTCAGACGGACGGGGCCCTGCCCACGGGGAGCACCCGGATGCATGTGTCCTCAGAAGATATTCATGCGCCGTCATTCTTGGATGTGTCTGGATTGCAGCACCGTGCAGGAGGACTCAGAGAACCTACTGGCCTTGCAAAGGGCCAATATCATGGCCCAGTACCATCAGGTGAGGCCCAGAAGGGACCATAGACAATACACACTCACGATAGGGGAGACCATACGATCAGAGCCAAGGATGAGTCAGGTCAGCCCAGACAAGGACCATAGTCACCAGGAACAAGTAAGACCCTGGGGATGGTCCTGGTGTCAGTAGCAACTAAGGGTCCATTCTGGATCCTAGTCATTGGTAGCTGAGGAGCCCAGTCACCAGGTACGGTGAGGCCCAGGTGGGGACCACAGTCACCAGGTCCAGATGAAGTCCACAGCTACCATGTCCAGGTGACGCCCGGGTGGGGACCAGAGTCACCAGGTCCAGGTGAGGTGAAGGTGGAGACCACAGTCACCAGGTCCAGGTGAAGCCAAGGTGGGGACTACAGTCGCCAGGTCCACATGAGGCCCGGATGGGGACCAGAGTCACTAGGCTCAGGTGAGGCCCAGTTGGGGACTAGAGTCACCAGGTCTGGCTGAGGCCCAGGTGGGAACCACAGTCACCAGGTCCAAGTGAGGCCCAGGTGGGAACCGCCTTGATAGAAATGCGAACTCTTCTCACTGTAGCATTCCAGCTGTTCTCTCTTTAAATCTCAGGCCGAATTCATAGGCTTTCAGGATGATTTGAAAGTTAGCAAGGTCATTTGGTGGGGACAGGTGACTTGGGGACCATACTCTTCGGCTGTCTTGCCCCTCTGACAGGGACATATTTTTAGCAGTGTACAGTAAAGTCTGTTTATTAAAAGTTGGTATTAATTTGTGCAAACAAATTCTGTAGGCTTCAAGCAACTGTGAATCACACATATCCACACTGGCTAGAATATTTTGTTAACCTGAGTTTCTAGATAATTTTCATTATGTGAGCGGTTTCTTTCTAAAACTAATTACCAAAGGAAGTAGGGCAATAGGACAAGAGAAATAGCCAAACATGAGAAAAAAGAAACAGACAAAAAAACGCTAAGCATTTTTCTCGGGATGAGAGAAATCCTGATAGTGTAAGCTTTTTTCACCCTGCCCTGAGATAAACCAATTCCCTGACTCAGATGTTTCAGGAGAGAACTGGGTTTCTGATCCAGTAAATCGTGACTGCCTCTGGCACTTGGTTCCCATAGCTGTGGATGTGGCCTCAGACAAGCTCGGTGGTTTCCAGGCTGCACCTGGAGGGCTCTGAACATGCAACTTAGGGGCAGTCTGGGATCCATACCCTACAGCTTTTAATTGATAAGTACACCAACTCGCATAAAACTTTGCTAGAAAGAAGTCAAATTGTGTGTTTTAAGAAGAATTGAAAATGGGCAGCCTGGGTGGCTCAGCCGTTTAGCACTGCCTTCTTCCCAGGGCGTGATCCTGGAGACCCAGGATGGAGTCCCACTTCGGGCTCCCTGCATGGAGCCTGCCTCTCCCTCTGCCTGTGTCTCTGTCTCTCTGCCTCTCTCTCTCTCTCTCTCTCTCTCTCTCGCTCTCTCTCTCTCTCCCTCTCATGAATAAATAAATAAAATATATTTTTAACAAGTATATTGCAGGGCAGCCCCGGTGGCCCAGCGATTTAACGCTGCCTTCAGCCCAGTGTGGGATGCTGGAGATGCAGGATGGAGTCCCACATCAGGCTCCCTGCATGGAGCCTGCTTCACCCTCTGTCTCTGTCTCTGCCTCTCTCTCCCTCTGTCTCGCTCTCTCAAATAAATAAATAAATAAATAAATAAATAAATAAATAAATAAATAAGAAAATGTATATTGCAGCTATATTGGTATTTGCTATATTAATAAAGTGTGTTGTTTTTACATTTTATGGTGACTGGACCTAGCAAGTCTTTACATCAACAGCCATCACTTCTAGTCCTCGCGACAGTGTTGCGGGACAGGCAGTATTATTTCCTTTTTATAGATGAAATTGATGACCTCGAGCACATGCGGTTCCTTCCCTTTCTTTTTTCTGTTCAGAATATGCGAGCTATAAGTGAGTAAATTGCAAGAAACCCACTTCCGGGATCAACACCTCTACTTTCCTCACATGATTTTAATATTTTTCTCAATTCTGAACTCCTTATCTATCTTACTACTCCTTTTCAAATAACTTAGGATACGTTTTCCAGGACTTGTTCAGAGAACCAGTTCCCTAAGTATGAATCAGTGACCTGAAACAGACCCAGCATACAGAGATTCTCCTATTTATTCAACACCCATCCGTTTCCAAAAGAAGTCTATTTGGCCTTCTATATGGCAGGTACAGAGACAGGCTCCGTCCCCACTGGGTTTCGATCTATGTCCCAGAGGACTACCTGTAGTCTTAATGCTGATTTCTGAGGGCAAAACAAGCAAGTCCACAGTTCTCCTTCATACTTCGCCAGCGGACACTTGGGTTCTCTCCACAGAGTTGAACTGTTACCGAGTCATTGATCGTGTAGGTCAGTCACAGAGCAGCATTGCCATCCAAAACAAAAAGGAGGAAAAAGGAGTTTCGAAGTAATTGGGTCTCACAAATCGTGTGGAGGGTACATTGAAACTGTGACAATGTTTCTTAGTGCACCTTTTGTCAGAGCCACATCTCTCCCGTTCTTGACTGAGGGACAGGAGAGTCTAGGTAGGGAGAAATAGGTAGGGGGCTACAGATTCAGGCTCACAAAGATCCTAAGGATGCTGAGATGTAAGGAAACCAGAAATAAAGAAACAAACGAGACCACCCTGTCCCAGGTATGGGTAGAGAGGGTCTTTTTTAGGACAGTCCTCTGTGCCCAACAAAGAATAACCAGACTCTAAAAAGAAGTAAACCGTTAAAGATGTTATCACTAGTCCTTACTCAAACCAAGACATCCCAAGAATGAGAAGGCCACAAGCTCCCTGATCAGTTCTAAATGAAAAACGGTCAGTGGAGGCCCATGTGGGCAACCCAGCCTGGGCCCCTCCCACTCCTGAGAGCTTTCTCGGTATCCTTGCTTAATAAACTCCTGTCGCTTTACTTACTCTTCTTTGTCCACCAGATTCATTCTTCGACTCTGTGAGACAAGAACCTGACTTTCTCACTTCATTCCGCCTGCTGCACTTCTCTTACCCAAGCTCACTGGGAAATTACTTCTTTGGCTTAATCCCATCTCACTCTCCTCCTGCCTCATATCCTTTGGATTCTTCACCACCAAAGGCCAATGAACCAAGAGATGCAGGGAGGGAGAGAAGACCCAGGTGATAGGGGGAACTAAGGCCAAAGAAATATAGATTAAAATTACATCTGCTTTTTTTTAAAAAAAAGATTTTGTTTATTTACTCATGAGAGACACACACACACAGAGAGAGAGAGAGAGAGAGAGAGAGAGAGAGAAAGAAAGAGGGGCAGAGACAGAGACAAAGGGAGAAGCAGGCTCCCTGCGGGTAGCCCAATGTGGGACCCCATCCTAGGACCCCAGGATCATGCCCTGAGCCAAAGGCAGATGCTCAACCACTGAGCCACCCAGGCATCCCTACCATTACATTTCCTAACAAACTTGCAGTCCATAAACAAATACTTGAAACCCACAGAGTGGGACATTCTTCAAAGAATTCACAGCTGCCTGAATGTTAATGCTTTGCTAGAGGCCAAAAGCAACATTTGTTTGCTGATAGCCAGACCTCCAGGATCCTGTAAATCTTTCACCTGTGAAAATCCTTTTGGAAACTTCTTTTATCTCTAGAGTCCCCACCCCACACGGCAACTTTAAAGTTTATAACCAAGGCTCTTCATGATCCTGATGAAGCTCTTCAGGCCCAGGGGTCCTGTCCCCATACTTTAATAAAAACACCTTTTTGCATGGAAAATGTCTCAAGGATTCTCTCTTGACCACTGGCGCCTGGCCCACAGTACATCACAGGTACATCTCTGAGTTAATTGCATCGGCACATCAGGAAAGTACAGAAGATTTTTGCCTATCTTCTTGCATGACACATTCCGGAGGGGGACATTCCCGTCTGTTCGATCTGGGTTTCTCTCTTCCTGGGATATATAGCTAGCTAGCTAGGTAGATGATAGAGTGATAGATCTACTGATAGATCGATCCCAGGAACATGAATAGATGTTTATATAAACAAACATATAAACATAAATCTATGTTTCCACTTAATATATTTATTATTCAATGTATTACTGATAATATAATAATTATTATCTATAAACAGAACTATACATTTATATTTAAATGTGCAAAATAAATATTTCTATATCTAATCTCTATACGTCCATATATAGATCTCCCTATAGAGATAGAGACAAAATGGTTAGAAATAGATGTGTGCAGAAAGAGAGAGAAATAGATATAGACCTATAAATATGCAGAGGATCTGCTTTCAAATTCTATCCAACGACCTCTCCTAACAGGCAAAGGCAAACGCACACACACATACTCAAGAGCCTTCTGGTATGTGGCCATGACAGGAAATAACACCGCTTGAGATGCCATCTCTTCTCCAACTTAAAGGTGCCAGCCGTTTCTCCAAAGAAGACCTACACAGAGCGAGCAAGCAAGCACATGAAAAACTGCTCCACGTCACTTTTCATCAGGGAGATAGAAATCAAAACCACAATGAGATACCACCTCACACCAGTGAGAATGGGGGAAATTAACAAGACGGGAAACGACAAATGTGGGAGAGGATGTGGAGAAAGTGGAACACTCTTGCATTGTTGGAGGGAATGTGAACTGGAGCAGCCACTCTAGAAAACAGTGTGGAGGTTCCTCAAAAAGCTGGAAATGGAGCTATACTACAACCCACCAATTGCACTGCTGGGTATTTACCCCAAAGACACAGATGTAGTGCAATGACTGGACACTTGCACCCCAATGTTCACAACGGCAATGTTAATAGCCAAACTGTGGAAGGAGCCTTGATGTCCTGCAACAGATGAATGGATCAAGAAGATGTGGTCTGGGGATCCCTGGGTGGCGCAGCGGTTTGGCGCCTGCCTTTGGCCCAGGGCGCGATCCTGGAGACCCGGGATCGAATCCCACATCGGGCTCCCGGTGCATGGAGCCTGCTTCTCCCTCTGCCTATGTCTCTGCCTCTCTCTCTGTGTGTGTGTGTGACTATCATAAATAAAATTTTTTTTAAATTATAAAAAAATTTAAAAAAAAGAAGATGTGGTCTATATATACAATGTATTATTATTTAGCCATCTGCAAGGATGAATACCTACCATTTTCATGGACATGGAACTGGAGGGTATTATGCTGAATAAAATAAGCCACGTGGAGAAAGAATTATTATATGGTTTCACTCTTATGTCGAATGTAAGAAACAGTGAAGAGGATCATAAGGGAGGGGAGGGAAACTGAGTGGAGAAAATTCAGAGAGGCAGTGTTGTCCCCAAGATTGCTAATCCGAGAAACCACCGAGGAGCCGACACCGATGCAAACACACGAGGGTTTATTTACAAGCTCGAGCTTGGGTCCAAGTGTACCCGACACAGCGGAGCAGGGACTTGGACCCCAGACTAAGAGGCGTAGCAGCTTTATAGGGGCCAGTGGCCCATGGGATACGCAGAAAGTTGCACAGTCATGTCGGTCCACACACAAGTGGCCGATTGAATTACATCTTACCCTATAGTATCCATTTGAGCTGGCTTATTACTTTGCTCGGAATTGGTGCACAGTTTTGGTGGGCACAAAGCAGGGTTACATTGTTATGAGCTGATTTCCGGTTAGGGTGTGCCCAGCGGCTTGACTAGGGTGGGGCAGTGCCTTAAGCAATAAGCTGGTTACCTGGGGGTCACACAGCAGGTGGAAGGTGTAGCACAAAATGGAATCAGTACTGCTCTGCTTGTCCAGGGGTAGGGGATTTTTGTTAAATTTCCTGGGTCTCACAGAAGATAAACTATGAGAGACTCCTAACTCGGGGAAACAAAGGATTGCGGAAGGGGAGGTGGGTGGGAGGATAGTGTAACTGGGGGACGGACATTAAGGAGGGCAAGTGATGTGATGAACACTGGGTATTATACTACATGTTGACAAATTGAATTTAAATTAAAAATTTTTTAATTTAAATTTAAATTAAAAAAGGGTACTGGACGGCTCAGCCGTCCTCAGCAATTCATTTATGAAATGACCTTCATTAGATCATAAAAAGTTACGAATGTGAATGGAAAATGACCTGCAACTCCTTCCCAGTTCAAATAAATAAGTATTCTAAAAAGCAAATCAAAGTTCCAGAATGGAAAAATGCAAAAAACGAGGGAGAGGGAGAAAGAGAAATGAATTCACTTTTTGTGATATTTATTAGTGATGGTCCAATAATGACAAATCTGTGACTGTCATTAAAAAGAAAGAGTTAATGAACGGTATGGAGACCGATCCCCTCAACTAACAGATAAGGAAACTGAGAAGACACGAGAAGTAATGCACACTGCTCAGTAATTCACATGGGTGGCAAGGCGCAAAGCCAAGACTCGATTCTGGTACAGAGTTCTTTAAACGACCACAATACGTTAACGTCACAGCTTCAGGCTCATCTAGAATTAGAGTCACTTTAGCTCAATAAAACATTCAACCAAAGTAGTCTTTCTTCTGCCAGATAGTTACATTTCATGAAGCACCCTAAAAGGGATTCGAATTAGGTCTCCATGTGCGCCATCAGAATACTGCCTGATGAATTAGTTAAACAAAAGTATTCCCCAAAAAAACCTCAGCCGTGAGACCTTGCCTACCCTTTCACTTTCCAAGTCTTCATGCTTCTATATCTAATTGCCTATATTTTCAGAGAAGCCAACCTTACTCAGATTAAGTTTGTCCAAGCCGAGAACTAAGTGCCAGGTTTAATATTTTTAAAACTCAATTTAAAAATAGTTAAAAAGAGAATTTCAAATGGCAAACACTGATATTTACATCATCTACTCTTATAACTAACAGAAGGGGTAATCCTGAAACCTAGATGCAGTCGTGCCTTTATATGAAAGTATAAAAGCAGAAAGAGTAACCCAAAATTGTCTATTTCACAAATGCCTATCTAAACTAGTTATGTTCAATGGTGTCTGTCTTGATGCAACAATCTCTAGGAAGACCTTCTTCAGACCTAGCTCTACCACCAATAAGCGTGTGAACTTGGACAATCCAATCCTCCAGAACTCTCAGTTTCTTTCCTGTGCCTCAGAGGAGAGGACCAGAGCTGATGATCCCTCAGTTCCCTCTCAGACCTGAAATGCTGCTGTGGGGTCCTAAACACTCTATACTGAGCACAAAAAGACGGGGGAATCTTATATATACTCAAATGCTAAACTATAAAACTAACTCTGAGCATAGATCCTGAGTATTTTAGGGTTCTCTCCTATGGCGATAGAAAATCCCCAAATCTATATCCCTTTCTATCACAAGCGGTGGGTATATGGGTCCAAGCCACTAGAAATAATAAATATGTGTGTCAGAACAGCCATCTGCCCTCATGCTCACTGCTTTTCAAAGCAAAGCCCTCAAAGAACTCCATTATTATTTTCTGAGGGTACCGGTTAACATGTAGAATCCTAACCTGCCCCTTCCTTTAACCTAAAAAAAATTAAAATGTTGGCTGGCCATATTAACAAGCTCTCCAGGTTATTCTCTTGCACACTAACATTTGAGAACCACTGGCTAGGCACCAAGGAGAAGTGATTTACCTTAAAATAGCAAAATTTGAAATCCCATGTCCTTTCCTATTTTCAGATCATAATAAATAAAGAAATGAAACAGTGAAGAGAGAGGGAAGGAGGCAAAGATAGGGATGGGGACAGAAACAAAGTGCCAGTCAAAAATGATATTTACATAAAGTTTGTCTTTCAAAACTTTAGGAACAGACAAGAGACTCCATACTCATGGAAATATGTTAAAGGCACACAGGTGTCAACTGAAAGAGCTCCCGTGGCCAGAGAGGAGACAATGTAAGCAACAAAATAAGTAGTGTTGGATTATAACCCAAAGCATAAAATAAATATCCATGAATATATACTAATATTAAAAATTGTAAAAGAAAGAAAGAGGGGCACCTGGGTGGCTCAGTCAGTTAAGCTTCTGCCTTAGGCTCAGATCATGATCCAGGTCTCAAGGCAGGCTCCCTGTTCAGCAGGGAACCTGCTCCTCCCTCTCCCTCTGCCCCTCTCGCTCATGCTTTTTCTCTCCTCTCTCTCTCAAATAAATAAATAAATAACATCTGTGAAAAAGAAACAAACAAACAAACACAGAAGAAAGAGAAGTCTCCCATGTAGAAGAATTTCAAACAATTTGTGCAGACATTCCACCCTCAAGTGGATGAGCATAGCTCATCCACTCTTATGTGTGGAATACACATAGGAACTTCCTTCTACAAAATATGTTATGAAAAAGTTAAAATAAATAATAATAATAATAATCACTTTACTATGGAGAAAGCTGACAAACACTACCTCAGCAAGATGATCAGATCGATACCAAGACTGATAAATCATGTTGATAGTATCTATCCTTTATATGATATAATAAAGATGGCAGTATATCTCTGTATATAATCCACAATCACAGTTCAATCATGAGATAAACGACAGACATGTCCCAACTGAGGGAGATTTTACAAAATACCCTACTTCTCAAGGTGTTCAACAACAACAAGGAAAGGCTGAAAAACTGTCACAATCCAGAGGAGCCTAAGAAAACATGAGGACAAGTGTAATGTGATGTGAGGGATGGGAACTTAGCAAAAACTAAGGAAATCTGAATAAAGTATGTATGGTCTTTGGTTAATGCAAATATTTTAATATTGTTTCATTAGCTAATATTTGTACCGTACTAATATAAGATATCGATAATTGGAGACATCGAGTGCGAGTGCATGAGAATTCTCTGTACTGTCTTCTCAATTTCCCTGTAAATCTTTGGGTTTTTTTTTTCTAATAAATAAGATTTATTTTGAAAATTGACTTAAATGAATCAGGCTCCAAGTGTGAAGACACTTTAAGAATAGTTTAATTAATTTTTGCCTTGTTCTTAAACAGTTCCTTCGATGGGAACAAAGTAAGAATTTTATATCAGAAGGAAAGAAAAACACTTAGAAACACGTATAATGCCTCCTCAACCTGAAAAGCAGGAAAGGATAATAAAGAGCAAAAATCAGATAAAAATACTTCTTTTATATTAGACGCCATATTGCAAGTGCATTTAAAATTAGCAATGCCTAACATTTATTTCCTTGACATTTGTCTTCCAAAGAGTTCACAGTGCTTCAGTGTCAGTTAAAAAATGATTCGTGTGAAATTTTTATTAAACCAGATTTACTGGGAAATTCCTGCCCAGATAATACTTTATTTTAATTTTATTCAGTTCCTTCCTAATCACTGAGCCTTTTAGTTAGAGCTTTCAACTATAGCAAATGCCTCAGAAGGCCAATTTTTAAGTTGCTATTATAATACCCTAATGGAATCACGTATCGTATTCCTTCGCTCAGATATGGCACACAGTAGGCCCCTGATAAAATACTGAATGAGTGAATGGATAAAATTGCTTTTTATCATTTCATTCAGCAATTTCATTCTTATCTTGTTCCATTTCATGTTCTAATGTTTATCAACATCAACTCAAGAAGGTTAGGGATCCAGGAATTTATTAAGTATTTGGTGCATACCTACTATGTGCAAGGTGCTAGGAATACTAAGTTAACCAGACATAGATGCAGTGCCTATCTCCCTCCAGGCCATGCTGGTGGGAGAGACGGATACTAACCAAAAAGTGACAGAAAGACAACTAGACAAGATTATAGTAGCCAATACAAAGGTAAATATACAGCTTACTACAAGTACATATATAAGAAGGCTTAGTCTAATTGGGGCCTCAGAGAAGATAACCAGAAGAAGCATCATTTATATTAAGACATAGAGAAAGGAGAAGGTAAGTGGTGGAAGGAGAATATTATGAGGAAAAGGAAGGTTTCTGCCTCTGAATTGTAGGGCTCTGGGCAAGTCCCTTGAGCTTAGGCTCTGAACCTTCTTCTTTCTCTGCAAAACTGTGACAGTAATAATGCCTGTGCCATAGAGCTCTAATGAGTAAAGAGTTGGACTTTATTTGTACATTACCTAGGACGTTAGGAAGTACTTAATAAACATTTTCTGGTGGCCATAACAGCCTGGAGTCAGGCTTCCTGAATTCGAATCCACTTAACTAGCTGTTTGACCTTGGACAAGATGTTTTCTTCCTATCCTTTAGTTGGCCCATCAAGATAACAGTATCTGCCCATAGGGTTGTTGGAGGATCCCAGGAGTTCTTTTATGTGAAGCATGACACAATTGTTGGCCATAATATGTGCCCTATGAATGTTCACTTATATTAGCAATAAAGAAATCCTACAGCAGTCCAATGAGGTGTTTAGAAATTATTCTATAGCTTTTAAGGCAATTGAAATTCAAAAAGAACCTAAGTGCCTGTCCGTGTTTACTTAGCTAACCAGTTCCATTATCTGAAACCCAAACACACAATTTCTGATTCTAACCTCACTCCAAGAGGCCTCCTCAAGCCCGAGGAAAAATTGCCTTCTTGGGATCTCAGGGAAGAATCCTTCACATAATAATATGACCATTGGTAATGTCTCTCGGTTCTTTCCAAATCCATACAGATGCATTTCCTGATGAGTGACTGAGCTGTGAAGAAAGAGATGAGAAACCCTCATCCCTCTGAATTACTTTTGTCAGAATATTTTAACCATAGTACTACGGATAGTAAATTATCCTTATTAACAGGAAATATGTCTCAGAAGGAATCTGAGCATTCAGATGGGCAGAGAAAAAACGCTTTGACTCGCTCTTCATCTTTTAAAGACACAGGAGAGCTTTTCTACATACAAAGTCAGTGGTCAAGATAGCCTTAGGGAATAAGAGTCTGCAGCATCCAATCCCGCTGGCTGCACAGCCAGGACGCCCGCAATCCAGGTCTTCCTGATCCTTAATCCCTGGGCCTGTCCCCCAACACGTGCTGCCAAGCTGAGGTCATTTGCAATTGCTCTCTTAGGAGCTCCGGGGAAGGAGGAAGGAGCTACATAGGATGGGAAGGGACGCCTGGAGGTTGAGAAAATTAAGGCCATTCCACTTTAAGTTCAGCCTTAGCACACAGGTCCAGCCATCCCAGGCCCCTGCCAAGAAGAGCTGAAAGTTACATTACTTCAGTCACAGCAAAAAAAACAAAAGTTTACAGCTTAATGTCCTAGAAAGCCCCACATTAGCATAAGAACTGAGCCCAGGCGCTTGAAGGCCCCATAGCAAAATATAAACAGAACTTGAGGAATTGCTCAAGCCCTTCTGGGGGTGCCCCAGACCAGCCCTTAAAACTAAGCTAAAACCCACCTCGGGGTCCAAGTCCCTGCTCCGCTGTGTCCGGTAAACTTGGACACAAGCTCGAGCTTGTAAATAAACCCTCGTGTGTTTGCATCAGTGTCGGCTTCTGGGTGGTTTCTTGGATTCACAATCTTGGGCACAACAGTCTGAGAAAAAAAACAAAACCAAAAGAAGCTCGGACGCAGGCAGAGTGAAGGCAGGGTTCTGAGAGAAGCGGCGGAGACCCTGGGGCTTGGGGACTCTTCTGTGGAAGCCCCTGCTGACTGGGGGGGGGGCGGGATGCTCAGCTCCAGAGCCAGAGGACCAACCGGCATCACGCCCACCAGCGCCAAGTATCAGATAGCAGCACAGCGCCGCCCGCTGGAAGCCAGAGGCGCTGACGCCCACCCCGCCTCTGACTCCACAGGTGCATCTCCCAGGCACATGTGCATCTGACAATCAGCCCCATGGCCCATCCCCAGACCCCGCACAGACCACTCGCTGACACCAAGTGGTCGGACCACGGAGGCTGCAGAGCTTCAGCTCTGCCTGGAAAGTAGGGTCTATCTTCCTTTGTACTTTGGGCTTTATTTTCATTTATTCACTTTGATTCTTTATTACTAATTGCTTTCTTTTAACTTTTTATCTCATTATTTTTTCCAGAAAAGAAGGAAGAAAAAGAAAAACCAAGAAAACAATAACAACTGCCCTCCCCCAAAAAAACCCCACCAGATTATTTCACCTGCTTGTTAAAAGATTCTAAATCCCAAAATAGGAAACACAATTAAAGTACCATGAAAGTAAAAATAAGAAATATATAAGTTACATACATAAAAAAACCCAACTCCCTAACCCTATCTCTTACCCTTTTCCAAAACCGTACCCTGACCCTGACTCTGACCTAACCCCGACCATAACCCCTAACCAAACACTAACCCTAACACTACCCCAAACCCCTATCCTAATCCGAACCCTTGCCCTAACCCTAAACCTAGCCCTAACTTTAACCCTAACCCTAACCCCAACCCTAACTCACACCCTAACCCCTAACCCTAACTGCAAACCTAAGCCCAACCCTAACTCTAAGCATAACCCTAACCCTAACTCCTAACCTCCTGCCCTAATCCGTAAAGCCTAAGCCCTAACCCTAACTCTAAACCCTGTCCCTAACCCGAAACCCTATGCCTAATCCCTAACCCCCATCCTAACTCCTAACCACTGACCCTTACAATTATCCATCACCCTAACCTCTAATCCGTAACCATAAGCATAAACACTAACCACTAACATCTAAGGAAACCTAACCACCAACTGTCTCCCCTCCCCTGACCCTACCATTCATTCTACCCATTCACTTACCCTGTGGTTCTGAGGAGTCCCTTCTGATGTGGACGTGGCTCCCAACGGCGCCTCCAGAGTCCTCTAGGGGGTCCTGAGGAAGCCGGGCTCCTGTGAGTGCAGACGCGGCCTCACGTGTTCCTGAGTTATAGTCAGCGGGGTCCTGAGGACGCTGGGTCTCCTGTCACTGTGGACTAGGTCTCACATCCTCTGGAAGCCTCACAGCAGGTCCTCAGGAGGCTGGAGGCTCCTGTCAGCCAGGACATGGTCCCATGGCCCCCCAGAACCACACCGTGGGTCCTGAGGAGGCTGTAGGCTCCTTTCAGCATAGACGCAGCCCCATATGTCCCAAAGCCAAAGTGCAGGTCCTGAGGAGGACGGGGGTCCTGTCAGTGTTGACGTGGCCCCACATTTTCCTCAAGCCTCACCATAAGACCTGAGGAGGCTGGGGGCTCCTGTCGGCATGGACGTGGCCCCAAATCTTCCCAAACCTTCACAGTGGGTCCTGAGGAGGTCGGAGACTCCTGTCAGTGTGGATGCGGCACCCACATCTTTCTTAGGCCTCACCGCAGGCCCTGTCAAGGCTGGGGGTCTTCTGTCCGCATGGACGCATCCCCATTTTCCCGAAGTCTACACCGGGGGTCCTGAGGAAGTCAGCGTCTGGTTGTGTGGATGTGGCCCCACGTCCTCCCAAAACGTCACCACGTGTTCTGAGGAAGCCGGGGGTCCTGTCACCGTGGATGCGGCCCCCAGGTTCCAGAAGCCTCAATTTTTATCTGAGGGGCCTGGGAGCTCCTGCCAGAGTGGAGGTGGCACCACATCTTCCTGAAGCCTCCCCATGGTTCCTGAGGTGGTCCAGGGGCTCCTGTCTGCGTGGATGTTGGCCCATATCTTCCTGAAGCCACGCCGCGGGTCCTAAGGAGACCACGGTTCCTGTCAGCGTGATTGCCGCCCAATATCCCCCTGAAGACTCCCCGCGGGTCCTGAGGAGGCTGCAGCTCATCAGCATGGACGCGTCCCCACATCGTCCTCAGGCCTCCCCAGCACAGGCAGGCTCCTGTTTGTGCAGGCGGATGAGACCTACTGCGCATGCGGGCTCCCTGTGCGGGACCTGGGCTCAGGCGCCCCCTGTGGGACGCTCAGGCGCTGCAGGAGGCCTTGCAGGAGGCAGCCTGCCTGCGCCGAGGCCGCACCTGCCTCCTTCCAGGCTCCAGCTGAGGCCTGTTAGCTTCGGAAACGTCTCACTGAAACGGGGCCCAACACCCGGCTTCCCCAGAAATACTTAAGGCCCCTGAGAAGAAGAGCTGAAATTTACATTACCTTTTAACTAGCAGGCCAAAATAATTTGCTGTTTGTTTGGGGAGGGAGGGCAGTTGTTATTGGTTTTCTTGGTTTTTCTTTTTCTTCCTTCTTTCTTTTCTGGAAAAAATAATGAGATGGAGAAATTCACCTCCATAAAATAACATGAGGTAGTACTCAGAGCCAGGAAGTGCATCAATATGCATATAGGATATCTAACTAGAGTTAAAAACAATGATTATAAAGATAGCAGCTGGGCTGGAAAAAGAGCACAGAAGAAAACTAGAGAATCCCTTACCGTAGAAATAAAAGAACTAAAATCTAGTCAGGCCAACGTTAAAAATGCTATAACTGAGATGCAGTCCCAAGAAAGGTTATGGACCACAGAGGGAGACTGAGGGAACTCAGCCACTTATTAAAACAATAACATTCATATCATCGGAGACTCAGAAGAAAAGGGTGCAGAAGTTTTATTTGAACGAATTATGTAAACTTCTATAACCTGAGGAAGGACACAGACACTGAAATCGAGAGACAGAGAACTCCCAATAAATTCAACAGAAGCTGACCATCACCCAGGCACATCCGAGTCAAAGTCACAAAATACACAGACGAGAAAAGAATCCTGAAAGCAGTGGAGGTGGGGCTGTGGGTGGGGTAGTCCTTACCTACAAGGGAGGATGAATCAGTTTGCAGCAGATCTGTTCACAAACTTGGCAAGCCAGAAGGAAGTTGGAAGGAAATATTCAATATGCTGAATGGGAAAAGTATGCAGCCAAGAATTCTTTCTTCTGTTTTTTTTAAGAATAATCATCAAAACTTATTTAATCTCACAAGGAAGAAATTAAAAATTTCTGAACAAAAAATGCCATTTTCCTCAATCGTAATAGCAAAAATTTATTGTTTTTAATTTTTTTTTAATTGGAGTTCAATTTGTAAGAATTCTTTCTTCAGCAAGGCTGTCATTCAGCATAGAATGAGAGATAAAGAGTTTCCAAGACAGGCAAAAAATAAAGGAGTTCATGACCACTAAACCAGTCCAGTAAGGAATTTTAAGAGGGACTCTTCTAGTGGGGGAAAAAAAGAGACCAAAAGCAACAAAGACTAGAAAGGACCAGAGAACGTCACCAAAAACACCAACTCTACTGGTAACACAAAGGCACTAAGTTTATATCTTTCAGTAATCACTCTGAATGCTGATAGACTAAATGCTCCAATCAAAAGATATAGGGTATCACAGTGGCTTAAAAAACATGATCTGGGATGCCTGGGTGGCTCAGGGGTTGAGCATCTGCTTTGGCTCGGGTCATGATCCCAGGGTCCCGGGGGATCAAGTCCCACATCAGGCTCCCTGAATGGAGCCTCATTTTCCCTCTGCCTATACCTCTGCCTCTCTGTGTCTCTCATGAATACATAAATAAAATCTTTACAAAAGAAAAAAGATAAAAAGATGAGAAAGGACCCAAATAAAATCACAAATGAGAAAAGAGAAATAACAACCAATACTAGAAAAAAAAGAACTAACACTAGAGAAATACACGATTATAAGAGAACATTATGAAAAATTATATGCCAGCAACCTACAACCTGGAAGAAATAGATCCATTCCTTCCTAGAAATATATAACATAGCAAAAATGGAAAAGGAAGAAATAAGAAACTTGAACAGACAGATAACCAGCAAAGAAATTGAATTAGCAATCAAAAATCTCCCAACAGGAGATGCTTAGATCAATAGAACAGAATGGAAAGCTGAAACAAGATACAAACCTATAACTCTATGATCGCTTAATCTTCAACAAAGCAGGAAAGAATATCCAATGGCAAAAAGACAGTCTCTTCAACAAACCCTAATCCTGACCCCAGGATAATAACAAATTGTGTTGGGAAAACCGGGCAGCCACATGCAGAAGAATGAAACTGGACCACTTTCTTACACCATGTATATAAAAAATAAATTCAAAATAGATTAAAGACCTAAATGTGAGACCTTTTCTCACAGAGAAAAGGAAAGCCCCTGCTGACTGGGGGACGGGATGATCAGCCCCAGAGCCAGAGGACCAACCCGCATCACGCCCTGCAGCGCTGAGTATCAGATAGCAGCACAGCGCCGCCCGCTGGAGGCCAGAGGCGCTGACGCCCACGCCGCCTCTGACTCCACAGGTGCATCTCCCAGGCACATGCGCATCTGACAATCAGCCCCATGGCCCATCCCCAGACCCCGCACAGACCACTCGCTGACAATGTGAGACCTTTTCTCACATTTAGAAAAGAAGAAAAAGAAGAAAAGATAGGCAGCAATGTCTTTGACATTGGCCATTGGATCTTCTTTCTAGATATGCCTCTGAGGCGAGGGAAACAAAAGCAAAAATACTATTGGGACTTCATCAAATTGAAAAGCATCCGCAAAGTGAAGGAAACAACCACAGCTAAAAGGCAACATACAAAATGAGAGGAGATATTTGTAAACAACACATCCAATAAAGAGTTAGTATCCAAAATATATAAAGCAAATATAAATCTCAGCAACCTAAAGACAAATTATCCAACTGCAGATGGGCAGAAGACATGAATGGACTTTGTCTCTGACAGGACATCCAGATGGCCGCCAGACACACGGAAAGACACTCAGCGTCACCTATCATCAGGGAAATGCAAACCAAAACCACAATGAGATGTCACCTGACAGCCGTCAGAATGGCTAAAATCAACAACACAAGAAACAACAGTTGTTGGTGAGGCTATGGAGAAGGGGGAGCCCCCTTACACTCCTGGTGGGCATGTGAACAGGTGCAGCCACTGTGGAAAACAGTGTGGAGGGTCCTCAAGAAGTTAAAAATAGAGCTACCCTACGATTCCAAAATTGCACAGCTAGGTATTTACCGCGAGGATACAAAAGTAGTTTAGTAGATTCAAAGAGGGACACGCAGCCCACTGTTTGTAGCAGCGTTATCAACAACAGCCAAACTGTGCATACAGCCCAGATGTCCATCGACAGATGAATGGGCAGAGACGATGTGGTAAATATACACACTACGACATCACTCGGTCGTCAGAAGGGATGAAATGAAGCCATTTACAATGACGTGGGAGAAGTGGAAAGGACTTATGCTAAATGAACTCATTCAGTCAGAGAAAGACAGTTACCAAATACCATACAATTGCATTCACATGTGAATTTTAAGAAACCAAACAAAGGGGCGGAGGGGGTGGATGAGAGAAGCAAACCAAGAAACACACTCTTAACCACAGAGAATAAACTAATAAATACCAGAGGAAGGTGAGGGGGATGGGGAATCAGGGGATGGGGATAGTGGAGGGCACCTGTGACCAGTACCAGGCGTTGTATCCAAGGGTTGAATCACTATGTGGTAGACCTGAAACTATATCATACTGTGTTTACAAACAGGATTACAAGTAAAACTCTAAAATAATAATTGGTAGTATTGATGAAATATGTGCGCACAAGAGATAAAATCAGAAAGGCAACTGAAAATCCACATAAAGAGTATTTAGAGCCACAAGTCCCCTCCTTAGCTCAGCTCAGGAGAAGCGTGCCATGTCTTTTCTGACCCCAGCAGAAGCCTGGATTTTGATGCTCTGGGGAGGCCACTGACTTGGTGGAGTCAGGCTATCTTTGAACCCAAAACCTCAATAGAGTGCATAAAACTAAACTGCCCAAGATACTACGAGTCCCAGTGCAGGCACATGCCAAGCCTCAAACTCTAACCATACACAGCCATAACCCTAACCCTACGCTTAAGCCTAATGTTAACCTAACCCTTGAACAAGACCTATCACTAATCAAAAACCAAACACAAACCCCAAGACTGAAACACATTCACTGAATCTTCCTGCCAACCCTCACCCTAACTCCTAACCCTAACCTTAACTTAAGGTACTCAAATGCTATTCCTAATCTTAGATTCCTAATCTTTACCCTAACCCTAACCCTCTAATACTAATGCTATCTCATACCCCAAACTGTACCCTAACCTGTACCCTAAAACTAACTCCTAAGCCACTCCCTAACCCTATCTCTTACCCTTTTCCAAAACCGTACCCTGACCCTGACCCTGACCTAACCCCAACCATAACCCCTAACTAAACACTAACCCTAACACTACCCCAAACCCCTATCCTAATCCGAACCCTTGCCCTAACCCTAAACCTAGCCCCAACTTTAACCCTAACCCCTAACCTTAACCCCAACCCTAACTCACACCCTAACCCCTAACCCTAACTGCAAACCTAAGCCCAACCCTAACTCTAACCATAACCCTAACCCCAACTCCTAACCTCCTGCCCTAATCCCTAAAGCCTAAACCCTAACCCTAACTCTAAACCCTGTCCCTAACCCGAAACCCTATGCCTAATCCCTAACCCCCATCCTAACTCCTAACCACTGACCCTTACAATTATCCCTCACCCTAACCTCTAATCCGTAACCATAAGCATAAACACTAACCCCTAACATCTAACGAAACCTAACCACCAACTGTCTCCCCTCCCCTGACCCTACCATTCATTCTACCCATTCACTTACCCTGTGGTTCTGAGGAGTCCCTTCTGATGTGGACGTGGCCCCCAACGGCGCCTCCAGAGTCCTCTAGGGGGTCCTGAGGAAGCCGGGCTCCTGTGAGCGCAGACGCAGCCTCACGTGTTCCTGAGTCATAGTCAGTGGGGTCCTGTGGACACCGGGTCTCCTGTCACTGTGGACTAGGTCTCACATCCTCTGGAAGCCTCCCAGCAGGTCCTCAGGAGGCTGGAGGCTCCTGTCAGCTGGACATGGCCCCACGTCCCCCCGGAAACTCACCGCGGGTCCTGAGGAGGCTGTAGACTCCTATCAGCATAGACACAGCCCCATATGTCCCAAAGCCAAAGTGCAGGTCCTGAGGAGGACGGGGGTCCTGTCAGTGTTGACGTGGCCCCACATTTTCCTCAAGCCTCACCATAAGACCTGAGGAGGCTGGGGGCTCCTGTCAGCATGGACGTGGCCCCAAATCTTCCCAAACCTTCACAGTGGGTCCTGAGGAAGTCAGCGTCTGGTTGTGTGGATGTGGCCCCACGTCCTCCCAAAACGTCACCCTGTGTTCTGAGGAAGCCGGGGTTCCTGTCACCGTGGATGTGGCCCCCAGGTTCCAGAAGCCTCAACTTATGTACTGAGGGGCCTGGGAGCTCCTGCCAGAGTGGACGCGGCACCACATCTTCCTGAAGCCTCCCCGCGGTTCCTGAGGCGGCCCAGGGGCTCCTGTCTGCGTGGATGTTGGCCCACATCTTCCTGAAGCCTCACCGCGGGTCCTGAGGAGACCGGGGCTCCTGACAGCGTGAACGTGGCCCAATGTCCTCCTGAAGCCTCACTGCGGGTTCTGAGGAGGCTGCGGCTCATCAGCGTGGATGCGACCCCACCTCCTCCTCAGGCCTCCCAAGCACAGGCTGGCTCCTGTTAGTGCAAGAGGACAAGGCTTACTGCGCATGCGCGATCCTTGGGTGGGTTCTGGGGTCGGGCGCCCCCTGCGGGACGCTTAGGCACTGCAAGAGGCCGTGCAGGAGGTGGTGTCCCTGCGCCCGGGGCCACACCTGCCTCCTTCCAGGCTCCAGCTGAGGCCTGTGAGCTTCGGAAACGTCTCACTGAAACGGAGCCCAACACCCGGCTTTCTCAGAAATACTTAAGGACGATGAATTGGAGCCCACAGGACGCAAAATGAAATGTGGACCAGACTTTTACCACGTCCTACCAAACCCACTCAACCCTCTTCCACTGTGGGCAGGACCGCGGGCTGGTGCAGCCACCCTGGAAACAGTGTGGAGGCTCCTCAGGAAGTTACAAATAGAGCCGCCCTGCGACCAGCAGGTGCTCGGCCTGGAGCTCACTCCGAAGATACAGATGCAGTGAGACTCCGGGACAACTGCACCCCAATGTCCACAGCAGGCGGGTCCACAGTAGCCACACTGTGAGAGGAGCCTCGGTGCCTTCAGACAGATGATGGATAAAGAGGATGGGAGATAGATGATGGTAATAGATGATAGATAGATAGATGATAGGAATGTTACTCAGCTATCAAAGAGAAGGAAATCTTGCCATTTGCAATGACGTGGATAGAACTAGAGGGATCATGTTAAGCGAAATCAGTCAGTCAGGAAAGAAAATGGCCGTATGGTGTCATTCATAGGTGAAATTAAAGAAGCAAAGCAGATGGACATCTGTGAAGGGAAGGAAAAACAAATAAGATGAAAACAGAGATGGAGGAAAAAGAGACTCCATCACAGGAAACAAACTGAGGGTCGCTGGAGGGGAGGGAAGTGGAGGGACAGGGTAACTGGTAGACGGGCATGAAGGAGGGCACGTGATGTCATGAGCACTGGTGTTATCTCCAACTGGTGAATCCCTGAAGTCTATCTCTGAAAGTATAATACACTATACTGTTAATTAATTGGGTTTAAATTAAATTAAGTTTAAAAAATCAGTTGACTGTATCAGAGTGCATTTTCTTCCAGGCTCTCTATTCTGCTCCTTCAGCAATGCCAGAACCACACCCCTGTGGGTTTGGTTTGTTTAAGTAGGCTCCATTCCTCGTCCACAGCCCAGCACAGGCCTAGTACTTATGACCCCAAGATCAAGACCAGGGGTGAGGTCAAGAGTCAGATGCTTAACCAACGGAGACAGCCAGGGGCCCGAGAACCACACTGCTTTATCCTGTGTCTCTGTGACATCGTTTGAAATAAGAAAGTGCTGCGTCCAGCTCTGTCCTGCTTCTCCAACACTGATTTGCTGTCCAGGGTCATTTGTGGGGGCGGACAAATGTTGGGAGTGCTTTTTCTATTTCTAAAATCGGCCACCATGATTTTGATAGGAATGACATTGGAACTGCGGGTGGCTTCTGGAACTGTGGACATTTTAACAAGATGAAGGCTCCGACCCCACGAGCCCAGGAAGTCCTCCCAAAGTCTTGTAATTTTCAGTGTACAAGTCTTGCAGTCCCTTGGTTCAGTCTAATTATTTTGTTTTTTGGATGCTCCTGATAAGGGAGTCATGTCCTGAATTTCCTTCCTGAGTGCTCATTGTCGGGACACAGCAAGGCTACTGATCTCTGTTCATTTTGTGTCCCACAACTTTAAGGAATTCACTCATTAGTTCTAACAGTTTTTGGTGGAGTCTGTCGGGTTTCCTGTTTCTAATACCACATCTTCAGCAAATAGGGACAGTGTGATGTCCCCCTTCCAGGTGTGGAACCTTTTCTGTTTCCTGTCTGTTGACTACGATAGGACTTCCAGTGCTGAGAGGGGACTTCCTTGGCTTGTTCCTGCTCTTAGGGGAGACGATTTCAAGTTTTCACCCTTGAGGATGATGTCAGCTACAGGCCTTCCTACACGGCCTTTATTCTGTTGATATACGTTTCCTCAAAACCCACTATGCCGAAAAATAAAAATAAAAAAATAAAAAACCCACTATCCTTTTTTTTTAAATAATAAATTAATTTTTTATTGCTGTTCACTTTGTCAACATACAGAATAACACCCAGTGCTCATCCCGTCAAGTGCCCCTCTCAGTGCCCGTCACCCATTCACCCCCCTCCCCCGCCGTCCTCCCCTTCCACCACCCCTAGTTCATTTCCCAGAGTTAGGAGTCTTTATGTTCTGTTTCCCTTTCTGATATTTCCCACACATTTCTTCTCCCTTCCCTTATATTCCCTTTTACTACCCACTATGCTTTTTATGTTGTATTTTGTCAAATGCTTTTTCTGCAACTCTTGAGAGGATCGTATGCCTTTGTCCTTTCTCTTGTTTTGGTTTTTAAGATTTTATTTATTTACCCATGAGAGTCATTTTGTTCCAGGTGAGGCCAGAAGGAGACCACAGGAACCAGGTCCAGGAAAGCCCCATATGGGAACCAGAGCCACCAGATCCAGGTGAGACCCAGGTGGGGACCACAGTCACAAGGTCCAGGTGAGGCCCAGGTGGCAACAAGATTCACCAAGTCCAGGTGAGACCCAGGTGGGGACCACAGTCACAAGGTCCAGGTGAGGGACAGGTAAGGACCAGATTCACCAGGTCCAAGTGAAGCCCGGGGGGGGACCAGAGTCAAAAGGTAAGGGTGAGGTCCAGAGGGGGACCAGAGTAACCAGTTTAGTTTGAGGCCCAGAGTGGGACCAGAGGTCCCCGGTCAAAGTGAGGCCCAGGTGTGGAATAGAGTATCCAGGTCCCAATGATGCCTATGTGAGGACCAGAGTCACTAGGGCCATGCAAGGCCCAATGGGGATCAGAATCACCAGGTCCTGGTGAGGCATAGAACGAGACCACAGTCACCAGTATCAGGTGAGCCCCATGTGGGAATCAGAGCCACTATATCCAGCTGAGTCCCAGGTCCATGTGAGGCCCACGTGAGGACCAGAATCATCAGGTCAAATTGAGGCATAGCTGGGGACAAGAGTCACCAGGTCTAGGTGACGCCTAGGTGGGGACGAGATTCACCAGGTCTGAGTTAGGTCAAAGTGGGGACGAGAGTCACCAGGTCCAGGTGAGGCCAAACTGAGGACCAGAGTCACCAGATCCAGGTGAGGTCCATGTTGGAAAGAGAGTCACCAGGTCCAGGAGAGGCCCAGGTGGGGACCAGAGTCACCAGGTCCAGATGAGGCCCAGGTGAGGACCAGACTCACCAGGCACACGTGAGGCCCAGGTGGGGACCAGAATCACCAGGTATAGGGGAGGCCCTTGAAAGAACCAGAGTCAACAGTTCAAGGTGAGGCGCAGGTGGCAACCAGAGTCAGAAGGTCCAAATCAGGCCAATGTGGGGTTCACAGTCACCAGGTAAGGGTGAGACCCAGAGGGGGACCAGAGTCACCTGGTCCAGGTGAGGCTCAGTTGTGGAACACAGTAACCGGGTCCCAATTATGCCCAGTTGAGGACCAGAGTTAACAGGGCCAGGTGAGGCCCAGATGGGGATCAGAGTCACCAGGTCCAAGTGAGGCCCAGGTGGGGACCACAGTCACCAGATCCAGGGTAGTCTCAGGTGCAGACCAGAATCACCAGGTCCAGGTGGGGCCCAGGTAAGGACCAGAGTTACCAGGTCGAGGTGAGTCCCAGGTGGGGAACACAATAACCATGTTCCAATGATGCCCATCTCAGGACCAGAGTCACCAGGTCCACTTGAGGACCAAGTGGGGACCAGATTCACCAGGTCCAGGGGAGGCCCAGGTGGACACCAGAGTTACCAGTTAAAGGTGAGTCTAGAAGGACAGCACGGTCACCAGGTCTAGGTGTGGTCCATGTGAGAACCAGATCACCAGGTACAGGTGAGGCCCAGGTGGGAACCCGAATCAGCAGGTCCAGGTAAAGCCAAGGTGGGGACCACAGTCACCAGGTCCAGGTGAAACCAAGCTGAGGACCAGAATCACCAAATCCAGGTGAGGCCCGGGGGTAGGGGGACTGGAGTCACCAGGCACAGGAGAGGCTACAAGAACAGCAGGGACACCAGGTCCACGTGTGGTTCATGTGGAAACCAGAGTCACCAGGTCCAGGTGAAGCCCAGGTGAGGACCAAATTAAATGTTCCAGAGTCTCACTTGGGAAACAGACTAAACATATCCTGATGATGCCCAGGTGAGTACAAGAGTCACCAGGTCCAGGTGAGGTGCACGTGAGGACCAGAGTCACCAGGTCCAGGTGATACCCAGGAGGGGACCAGATTCACCAGGTCCAGGTAAGGCCCAGGTGGAACTCAGTCACCTGGTCTGGGTGAGACACAGGTGGGGACAAAAGTCATAAGACCAGTTGAGGCCCAGGTGGGAACATAGTTACCAGGTCCAGGTGAGGCCAAACAAAGTACCAGAGGCACAAGACCAGCTGAGGCCCAGTTGGGGACTGGAGTGACCAAGTATAGGTTAGGTTAGAAGGACACCACAGTCATAAAAACACAGCTAGTTGAAAACTGGCTTCTAGGGATGCTTCCTTGTGAGAGCTGAGCTCAGGGCAGGACCTGCCCACATCCTGGCTACCTGCAGACATACCTCCTATCATCCTTAAGTGAGGTGCTGGAAGAGGTTGTGTGAAAAGCATGTGGAAGTGTCTGGCCTGTACTCAAGTGAATCTGAATTCAATACAGGGATTTCCAACAGCCTTGTTCAATGAGAGTCATGCTAGGTTCTATCTCCCCTGTAGGAGTGGCAAGCAAACATGTACCTACAAGGCATTCACATTTCTGAGAGTTGAGCTTATGGCCTGTCCCTCCCACATCCTGACTGCCTGTACAGGTTCGCTTCCACAGGATTTCGTTCTACGCAGAACAGTAGCAGAGAGAGAACCAAGTGACTTGCTTGTCACTTTCGCACCTCCCGGACAGCTTCATCCACAGCCTGCATACACCTTACACTGCTGCTACATTGTCACGGCCTTAAGAACGCAGCTACTGGAAAGCTGCACTGAGGCATGCTTCCCTTGAGATATGAGTTCAAGGCAGGACCCCACCGCATCATGACTGCCTGTAGACGTAGCTGCCACCATCCTCATTTTAGGAACAGGGAGAGGTTGTCAGAAATGCATGTGGAAGCACAGGGCTGTACTCACGTGTATGTGAGTTGAATACAGCGATTGCCAACGTCCCTGTTCAATTAGAGTGTAGCTAGGTTCGAACTCCCCAGTATGAGTGGGGGCAGACATCTGCCTCCCAGGCATACACGCTCCTGAGAGTTGAGCTTAAGGCCAGTCCCTCCCACATCCTGCCTGCAGGTACACCTCGCTCCTAACAGGCCTAGGCTCGATGTGGGACTGAAGTGTTGTGAGAGGTAAGTGGAAAGTCCCGGCCCACAAGACTAGTGCCTCCATGCTCAATCCAGCGATTTCCTAGTAATTCCTATGTTAGCCAGGTGCTACATCCTAAGTTCCATACGAGAGAAGCTAGCTGGACGCCTAGTACCAAGGCAACTTACTTCTAGGAGTTGAGCTCACACTCAGTCCCTCACAGTTGCACACTGTCTGCAGAATGAGTTTCGAATGTCTGCACCACAGCCGTTTGTCACAAGCTTGTGAGACGCAAGTGGAATAAGCAGACCTGGAGGGTGTCTCCAACTGCAGTGGAGTAGTATTCTAGGTACCTCCTGGCTTAGAGTACTGCTACGATTTCAGTGCCCTAAGAACGCAGCTAGTTGAAACCTGGCTTGTAGGCATGCTCCTTGTGCGAGGTGAGGTCAGGGCAGGACCCTCCCGCATCCTTACTGCCCGTAGACATAGTTCCCAGGATCCTTATGTTAGGCGCTGGAAGAGCTTATGTGAAAAGCATGTGGAAGTGACAGGATTCTCCTCAAGTGAATCTGATCTCAATACAGACATTGCAAATGTCCAATGAGAGTGTAGCTCGGTCCAAGGTCCCATCAAAGTGTCTAACAGACATCTGCCTGCAAAGCATACACAATTCTGAGAGGTGAGCTTATGGCCTGTCCCTCCCACATCCTGCCTGCAGGTACACCTCGCTCCTAACAGGTCTAGCCCCGATGCATGCCTGTAGTGTTGTGAGAGGTAAGTGGAAAGTCCCGGCCCACAAGACTAGTGCCTCCAAGCTCAATCCAGCGATTTCCTAGTATTTCCTCTGTAAGCAAGGTGCTACATCCTAAGTGCCATACGAGAGAAGCTAGCTGAACGCCTTGTCCGAAAGCAACTTACTTCGGAGAGTTGAGCTCACCCTCAGTCCCTCACAGTTGCACACTGCCTGCAGAAAGAGTTTCCAACATCTGCACGACAGCCGTTTGTCAGAGGCTTGTGTGACGCAAGTGGAATAAGCAGACCTGGAGGGTGTCTCCAGCTGCAGTGGAGTGGTATTCTGGGTACCTCCTGGCTTAGAACACTGTTACGTTCTCAGTGCCTGAGGAACGCAGCTAGTTGAAAGCTGGCTTGTAGGCGTGCTTCCTTGTGCGAGCTGAGTTCAGGGCAGGAGCCTCCCGCATTCTGACTGCCCGTAGACGTAGGTCCCAGCATCCTTATGTTATGTGCCGAAAGAGGTTGTGTGAAGAGCATGTGGAAGTGACAGGATTCTCCTCAGGTGTATCTGATCTCAATGCAGACATTGCAAACGTCCTTGTTCAATGAGAGTGAACCTCGGTCCTAGCTCCCATCAAAGTGTCTAGCAGACATCTGCCTGCAAAGCATACACACTTCCGAGAGTTGAGCTTATGGACAGTCCCTCCCACATCCTGCCTGCACGTACACCACGCTCCTAACAGGCCTAGCCCCGATGCGTGCCTGAAGTGTTGTGAGAGGTAAGTGGAAACTCCCGGCCCACAAGACTAGTGCATCCAAGCTCAACCCAGCGATTTCCTAGTATTTCCTGTGTGAGCCAGGTGCGACATCCTAAGTGCCATATGAGAGAAGCTAGCTGAACGCCTTGTCCGAAAGCAACTTACTTCGGAGTGTGGAGCTCACCCTCAGTCCCTCACAGTTGCACACTGCCTGCAGAAAGAGTTTCCGAAATCTGCACCACAGCCGTTTGTCAGAGGCTTGTGAGACGCACGTGGAATAAGCAGACCTGGAGGGTGTCTCCAGCTGCAGTGGAGTGGTATTCTCGGTACCTCCTGGCTTAGAACACTGTTACGTTCTCAGTGCCTGAGGAACGCAGCTAGTTGAAAGCTGGCTTGTAGGCGTGCTTCCTTGTGCGAGCTGAGTTCAGGGCAGGACCCTCCCGCATTCTGACTGCCCGTAGACGTAGGTCCCAGCATCCTTATGTTAGGTGCCGGAAGAGGTTGTGTGAAGAGCATGTGGAAGTGACAGGATTCTCCTCAGGTGTATCTGATCTCAATGCAGACATTGCAAACGTCCTTGTTCAATGAGAGTGTAGCTCGGTCCTAGCTCCCATCAAAGTGTCTAGCAGACATCTGCCTGCAAAGCATACACACTTCCGAGAGTTGGGCTTATGGACTGTCCCTCCCACATCCTGCCTGCACGTACACCGCGCTCCTAACAGGCCTAGCCCCGATGCGTGCCTGAAGTGTTGTGAGAGGTAAGTGGAAAGTCCCGGCCCACAAGACTAGTGCATCCAAGCTCAACCCAGCGATTTCCTAGTATTTCCTGTGTGAGCCAGGTGCGACATCCTAAGTGCCATACGAGAGAAGCTAGCTGAACGCCTTGTCCGAAAGCAACTTACTTCGGAGAGTTGAGCTCACCCTCAGTCCCTCACAGTTGCACACTGCCTGCAGAAAGAGTTTCCAACATCTGCACCACAGCCGTTTGTCAGAGGCTTGTGAGACGCAAGTGGAATAAGCAGACCTGGAGGGTGTCTCCAGCTGCAGTGGAGTGGTATTCTGGGTACCTCCTGGCTTAGAACACTGTTACGTTCTCAGTGCCCGAGGAACGCAGCTAGTTGAAAGCTGGCTTGTAGGCGTGCTTCCTTGTGCGAGCTGAGTTCAGGGCAGGACCCTCCCGCATTCTGACTGCCCGTAGACGTAGGTCCCAGCATCCTTATGTTAGGTGCCGGAAGAGGTTGTGTGAAGAGCATGTGGAAGTGACAGGATTCTCCTCAGGTGTATCTGATCTCAATGCAGACATTGCAAACGTCCTTGTTCAATGAGAGTGTAGCTCGGTCCTAGCTCCCATCAAAGTGTCTAGCAGACATCTGCCTGCAAAGCATACACACTTCCGAGAGTTGGGCTTATGGACTGTCCCTCCCACATCCTGCCTGCACGTACACCGCGCTCCTAACAGGCCTAGCCCCGATGCGTGCCTGAAGTGTTGTGAGAGGTAAGTGGAAAGTCCCGGCCCACAAGACTAGTGCATCCAAGCTCAACCCAGCGATTTCCTAGTATTTCCTGTGTGAGCCAGGTGCGACATCCTAAGTGCCATACGAGAGAAGCTAGCTGAACGCCTTGTCCGAAAGCAACTTACTTCGGAGAGTTGAGCTCACCCTCAGTCCCTCACAGTTGCACACTGCCTGCAGAAAGAGTTTCCAACATCTGCACCACAGCCGTTTGTCAGAGGCTTGTGAGACGCAAGTGGAATAAGCAGACCTGGAGGGTGTCTCCAGCTGCAGTGGAGTGGTATTCTGGGTACCTCCTGGCTTAGAACACTGTTACGTTCTCAGTGCCCGAGGAACGCAGCTAGTTGAAAGCTGGCTTGTAGGCGTGCTTCCTTGTGCGAGCTGAGTTCAGGGCAGGACCCTCCCGCATTCTGACTGCCCGTAGACGTAGGTCCCAGCATCCTTATGTTAGGTGCCGGAAGAGGTTGTGTGAAGAGCATGTGGAAGTGACAGGATTCTCCTCAGGTGTATCTGATCTCAATGCAGACATTGCAAACGTCCTTGTTCAATGAGAGTGTAGCTCGGTCCTAGCTCCCATCAAAGTGTCTAGCAGACATCTGCCTGCAAAGCATACACACTTCCGAGAGTTGGGCTTATGGACTGTCCCTCCCACATCCTGCCTGCACGTACACCGCGCTCCTAACAGGCCTAGCCCCGATGCGTGCCTGAAGTGTTGTGAGAGGTAAGTGGAAAGTCCCGGCCCACAAGACTAGTGCATCCAAGCTCAACCCAGCGATTTCCTAGTATTTCCTGTGTGAGCCAGGTGCGACATCCTAAGTGCCATACGAGAGAAGCTAGCTGAACGCCTTGTCCGAAAGCAACTTACTTCGGAGAGTTGAGCTCACCCTCAGTCCCTCACAGTTGCACACTGCCTGCAGAAAGAGTTTCCAACATCTGCACCACAGCCGTTTGTCAGATGCTTGTGAGACCCAAGTGGAATAAGCAGACCTTGAGGGTGTCTCAAGCTGCAGTGGAGTGGTATTCTGGGTACCTGCTTAGCAACTGGTTAGTTCTCAGGCCTAGGCAGTAG
>NW_024570748.1:0-58340 GCF_018345385.1 Vulpes lagopus | reverse complement strand
GGCAGGCAGGATGTGGGAGGGACAGTCCATAAGCCCAACTCTCGGAAGTGTGTATGCTTCGCAGGCAGAGTGTCTGCTGACCTTTGTGGGTGCTAGGACGAGCTATACTCTCATTGAACAAGGATGTTTGCAATTTCTGATTGAGATCAGGTCACTTGAGGAGGAATACTGTCATTCACATGCTCTTCCACAACCTCTTCTGGCACCTAACATAAGATGCTGGCTCCTACTTCTTGTACCCTAGCTCGCGGGTGCCATCGGTCCCGGTGGATGCCGAGGCTCAGCCAGACAGCGATGCACAAGCAAGAGGGTTTATTGGATGTTTGGCGCAAATGGGCTCTCCGAGGTGGCAGAGCCCCGATTAGCAATTACAGCATCTTTTAAAGGCAAAAAAAACTGGGAGTAGCATAGCATTGATTTCTTGAAGTGTCAGCTCGACCAGTTCAGGAAATTTCCCAGGTCAGGACGAGGGGGGATAGTTTCTTTTTTTTAACTCGCAAAACAGAATGTTTCTGTTTCCTGAAATTTTAATCTCGGAAAAAACAAAATGTTTTGTTACATGAATTCATGGAGTCGCCTGGTATGAGCTGCCATCCAGAGGTTTCGGCCTTGTCCCTCACGGCGGGGGGATCTTCGCTACGTCTATGGCAGTCAGAATGCGGGAGGGTCCTGCCTGAACTCAGCTCACACAAGGAAGCACGCCTACAAGCAAGCTTTCAACTACCTGCGTTCCTCGGGCACTGAGAACTAACAGTTTTCAAGCCAGAGTACCCAAATACCACTCCACTGCAGCTGGAGACACCCTCCAGGTCTGCTTATTCCACTTGCGTCTCACAAGCCCCTGACAAACGGCTGTGGTGCAGATGTTGGAAACTCTTTCTGCAGGCAGTGTGCAACTGTGAGGGACTGAGGGTGAGCTCAACTCTCCGAAGTAAGTTGCTTTCGGACAAGGCGTTCAGCTAGCTTCTCTCGTATGGCACTTAGGATGTCGCACCTGGCTCACACAGGAAATACTAGGAAATCGCTGGGTTGAGCTTGGATGCACTAGTCTTGTGGGCCGGGACTTTCCACTTACCTCTCACAACACTTCAGGCACGCATCGGGGCTAGGCCTGTTAGGAGCGCGGTGTACGTGCAGGCAGGATGTGGGAGGGACAGTCCATAAGCCCAACTCTCGGAAGTGTGTATGCTTTGCAGGCAGATGTCTGCTAGACACTTTGATGGGAGCTAGGACCGAGCTACACTCTCATTGAACAAGGACGTTTGCAATGTCTGCATTGAGATCAGATACACCTGAGGAGAATCCTGTCACTTCCACATGCTCTTCACACAACCTCTTCCGGCACCTAACATAAGGATGCTGGGACCTACGTCTACGGGCAGTCAGAATGCGGGAGGGTCCTGCCCTGAACTCAGCTCGCACAAGGAAGCACGCCTACAAGCCAGCTTTCAACTAGCTGCGTTCCTCGGGCACTGAGAACGTAACAGTGTTCTAAGCCAGGAGGTACCCAGAATACCACTCCACTGCAGCTGGAGACACCCTCCAGGTCTGCTTATTCCACTTGCGTCTCACAAGCCTCTGACAAACGGCTGTGGTGCAGATGTTGGAAACTCTTTCTGCAGGCAGTGTGCAACTGTGAGGGACTGAGGGTGAGCTCAACTCTCCGAAGTAAGTTGCTTTCGGACAAGGCGTTCAGCTAGCTTCTCTCGTATGGCACTTAGGATGTCGCACCTGGCTCACACAGGAAATACTAGGAAATCGCTGGGTTGAGCTTGGATGCACTAGTCTTGTGGGCCGGGACTTTCCACTTACCTCTCACAACACTTCAGGCACGCATCGGGGCTAGGCCTGTTAGGAGCGCGGTGTACGTGCAGGCAGGATGTGGGAGGGACAGTCCATAAGCCCAACTCTCGGAAGTGTGTATGCTTTGCAGGCAGATGTCTGCTAGACACTTTGATGGGAGCTAGGACCGAGCTACACTCTCATTGAACAAGGACGTTTGCAATGTCTGCATTGAGATCAGATACACCTGAGGAGAATCCTGTCACTTCCACATGCTCTTCACACAACCTCTTCCGGCACCTAACATAAGGATGCTGGGACCTACGTCTACGGGCAGTCAGAATGCGGGAGGGTCCTGCCCTGAACTCAGCTCGCACAAGGAAGCACGCCTACAAGCCAGCTTTCAACTAGCTGCGTTCCTCGGGCACTGAGAACGTAACAGTGTTCTAAGCCAGGAGGTACCCAGAATACCACTCCACTGCAGCTGGAGACACCCTCCAGGTCTGCTTATTCCACTTGCGTCTCACAAGCCTCTGACAAACGGCTGTGGTGCAGATGTTGGAAACTCTTTCTGCAGGCAGTGTGCAACTGTGAGGGACTGAGGGTGAGCTCAACTCTCCGAAGTAAGTTGCTTTCGGACAAGGCGTTCAGCTAGCTTCTCTCGTATGGCACTTAGGATGTCGCACCTGGCTCACACAGGAAATACTAGGAAATCGCTGGGTTGAGCTTGGATGCACTAGTCTTGTGGGCCGGGACTTTCCACTTACCTCTCACAACACTTCAGGCACGCATCGGGGCTAGGCCTGTTAGGAGCGCGGTGTACGTGCAGGCAGGATGTGGGAGGGACAGTCCATAAGCCCAACTCTCGGAAGTGTGTATGCTTTGCAGGCAGATGTCTGCTAGACACTTTGATGGGAGCTAGGACCGAGCTACACTCTCATTGAACAAGGACGTTTGCAATGTCTGCATTGAGATCAGATACACCTGAGGAGAATCCTGTCACTTCCACATGCTCTTCACACAACCTCTTCCGGCATCTAACATAAGGATGCTGGGACCTACGTCTACGGGCAGTCAGAATGCGGGAGGGTCCTGCCCTTAACTCAGCTCGCACAAGGAAGCACGCCCACAAGCCAACTTTCAACTAGCTACGTTCCTCGCGCACTGAGATCATAACAGTGTTCTAAGCCAGGAGGTACCCAGAATACCACTGCACTGCAGCTGGAGACACCCTCTAGGTCTGCTCATTCCACTTGCGTCTCACAAGCCTCTGACAAACGCTTGTGGTGCAGATGTTGGAAATTCTTTCTGCGGGCAGTGTGCAACTGTGAGGGACTGAGGCTGAGCTCAACTCTCCGAAGTAAGTTGCTTTTGGACAAGGCGTTCAGCTAGCTTCTCTCGTATGGCACTTAGGATGTCGCACCTGGCTCACACAGGAAATACTCGGAAATCGCTGGGTTGAGCTTGGATGCACTAGTCTTGTGGTCCGGGACTTTCCACTAACCTCTCACAACCCTTCAGGCATGCATCGACGCTAGGCCTGTTAGGAGCACGGTGTACGTGCAGGCAGGATGTGGGAGAGACAGTCCATAAGCCCAACTCTCGGAAGTGTGTATGCTTTGCAGGCAGATGACTGCTAGACACTTTGATGGGAGCTAGAACCGAGCTACACTCTCATTGAACAAGGACGTTTGCAATGTCTGCATTGAGATCAGATACACCTGAGGAGAATCCTGTCACTTCCACATGCTCTTCACACAACCTCTTCCGGCATCTAAATAAGGATGCTGGGACCTACGTCTACGGGCAGTCAGAAGGCGGGAGGGTCCTGCCCAGAACTCTGCTCGCACAAGGAAGCACGCCTACAAGCCAACTTTCAACAGGCTTTGTTCCTCGGGCACTGAGAACGTAACAGTGTTCTAAGCCAGGAGGTACCCAGAATACCACTCCACTGCAGCTGGAGACACCCAACAGGTCTGCTTATTCCACTTGCGTCTCACAAGCCTCTGACAAACGGCTGTGGTGCAGATGTTGGAAACTGTTTCTGCTGGCAGTTGGCAACTGTGAGGGACTGAGGGTGAGCTCAACTCTCCGAAGTAAGTTGCTTTCGGAAAAGGCGTTCAGCTAGCTTCTCTCGTATGGCACTTAGGATGTCGCACCTGGCTCACACAGGAAATACTAGGAAATCGCTGGGTTGAGCTTGGATGCACTAGTCTTGTGGTCCGGGACTTTCCACTAACCTCTCACAACCCTTCAGGCATGCATCGACGCTAGGCCTGTTAGGAGCACGGTGTACGTGCAGGCAGGATGTGGGAGAGACAGTCCATAAGCCCAACTCTCGGAAGTGTGTATGCTTTGCAGGCAGATGTCTGCTAGACACTTTGATGGGAGCTAGGACCGAGCTACACTCTCTTGAACAAGGACATTTGCAATCTCTGCATTGAGATCAGATACACTTGAGGACAATCCTTTCACTTCCACATGCTCTTCACACAACCTCTTGCGGCACCTAACATAAGGATGCTGGGACCTACGTCTATGGGCAGTCGGAATGCGGGAGGGTCCTGCCCTGAACTCTGCTCGCACAAGGAAGCACGCCTACAAGCCAGCTTTCAACTAGCTGCGTTCCTCGGGCACTGAGAACGTAACAGTGTTCTAAGCCAGTAGGTACTCAGAATACCGCTCCACTGCAGCTGGAGACACCCTCCAGGTCTGCTTATTCCACTTGCATCTCACAAGCCTCTGACAAACGGCTGTGGTGCAGATGTTGGAAACTCTTTCTGCAGGCAGTGTGCAACTGTGAGGGACTGAGGGTGAGCTCAACTCTCCGAAGTAAGTTGCTTTCGGACAAGGCGTTCAGCTAGCTTCTCTCATATGGCACTGAGGAAGTCGCACCTGGCTCACACAGGAAATACTAGGAAATCGCTGTGTTGAGCTTGGATGCACTAGTCTTGTGGGCCGGGACTTTCCACTTACCTCTCACAACACTTCAGGCACGCATCGGGTCTAGGCCTGTTAGGAGCGCGGTGTACGTGCAGGCAGGATGTGGGAGGGACAGTGCATAAGCCCAACTCTCGGAAGTGTGTATGCTTTGCAGGCAGATGTCTGCTAGACACTTTGATGGGAGCTAGGACCGAGCTACACTCTCATTGAACAAGGACGATTGCAATGTCTGCATTGAGATCAGATACACTTGAGGAGAATCCTGTCACTTCCACATGCTCTTCCCACAATCTCTTCCGGCACCTAACATAAGGATGCTGTTACCTACGTCTACGGGCATTCAGAATGCGGGAGGGTCCTGCCCTGAACTCAGCGCGCAGAAGGAAGCCCTCCTACAAGCCAGCTTTCAACTAGCTGCGATCCTCGGGCACTGAGAACGTAATAGTGTTCTACGCCAGGAGGTACCCAGAATACGACTCCACTGCAGCTGGAGACAGCCTCCATGTCTGCTTATTCCACTTGCGTCTCACAGGCATCTGAGAAACGGCTATGGTGCAGAGGTTGGAAACTCTTTCTGCAGGCACTGTGCAACTGTGAGGGACTGAGGGTGAGCTCAACTCTCCGAATTAAGTTGCTTTTGGACAAGGCGTTCAGCTAGCTTCGCTCGTATGGCACTTAGGATGTAGAACCTGGCTCACACAGGAAATACGAGGAAATCGCTGGGTTGAGCTTGGATGCACTAGTCTTGTGGGCCGGGACTTTCCACTTACCTCTCACAACACAGCAGGCACGCATCGGGACTAGGCCTGTTAGTAGCACGGTGCTCCTGCAGGCAGGATGTGGGAGGGACAGTCCATAAGCCCAACTCTCGGAAGTGTGTATGCTTTGCAGGCAGATGTCTGCTAGACACTTTGACGGGAGCTAGGACCAAGCTACACTCTCATTGAACAAGGACATTTGCAATGTCTGCATTGAGATCAGATACACTTGAGGAGAATCCTGTCACTTCCACATGCTCTTCACACAACCTCTTCCGGCACCTAACAAAAAGATGCTGGGACCTACGTCTACGGGCAGTCAGAATGCGGGAGGGTCCTGCCCTGAACTCAGCTAGCACAAGGAAGCACGCCTACAAGCCAGCTTTCAACTAGCTGCATTCCTCGGGCACTGAGAACGTAACAGTGTTCTAAGCCAGGAGGTACTCAGAATACCACTCCACTGCAGCTGGAGACACCCTCCAGGTCTGCTTATTCCACTTGCGTCTCACAAGCCTCTGACAAACGGATGTGGTGCAGATGTTGGAAACTCTTTCTGCAGGCAGTGTGCAACTGTGAGGGAGTGAGGGTGAGCTCAACTCTCCGAAGTAAGTTGCTTTCGGACAAGGCGTTCAGCTAGCTTCTCTCGTATGACACTTAGGATGTAGCACCTGGCTCACTCAGGAAATACTAGGAAATCGCTGGGTTGAACTTGGATGCACTCGTCTTGTGGGGCGGGACTTTCCACTCACCTCTCACAACATTTCAGGCACGCATCGGGGCTAGGCCTGTTACAGCGTGGTGTACATGCAGGCAGGATGTGGGAGGGACATTCCATAAGCTCAACTCCCGGAAGTGTGTATGCATTGCAGGCAGATGGCTGGAAGACACTTATTGATGTGTGCTAGGACAGAGCTACACTCTCATTGAAGAAGGACGTTTGCAATGTCTGCATTGGACTCAGATTCACTTTAGCAGAGTCATGTCACGTCTACATGCTTTTCACACAACCTCTTCCGGCGCCTAACATAAAGATGCTGGGACCTTTGTCTAAGGGCAGGCAGGATGCGGGCGGGTCCTGTCCTGACCTCAGCTCGCACGAGGAAGCACGCCTACAAGCCAGCTTTCAACTAGCTGCGTTCCTCTGGCACTGAGAACGTAACAGTGTTCTAAGCCAGGAGGTACCCTGAATACCACTCCACTGCAGCTGGAGACACCCTTCAGGTGTGCTTATTCCACTTGCGTCTCACAAGCCTCTGACAAACGGCTGTGGTGCAGATGTTGGAAACTCTTTCTGCAGGCAGTGTGCAACTGTGAGGGACTGAGGGTGAGCTCAACTCTCCGAAGTAAGTTGCTTTTGGACAATGCGTTCAGCTAACTTCTCTCGTATGGCACTTAGGATGTAGCACCTGGCTTACAGAGGAAATACTACGAAATCCCTGGATTGAGCTCGGATGTACTAGTCTTGTGGGCCGTGACATTCCACTTACCTCTCACAACACTTCAGGCACGGATCGGGGCTAGGTCTGTTTGGAGCGCGGTGTACCTGCAGGCAGGATGTGGGAGGGACACTCCATAAGCTCTCCTCTCAGAATTGTGTTTGCGTTGCAGGGAGATGTCTGCTAGACACTTTGATGGGAGCTAGGACCGAGTTACACTCTCTTGGACGTTTGCAATATCTGTATTGAGATCAGATTCACTTGAGGAGAATCCTGTCACTTCCACATGCTTTTCACACAAGCTCTTCTGGCGCCTAACATAAGGATGCTGGGAACTATGTCTAAGGGTAGTAAGGATGCGGGAGGTTCCTGCCCTGACCTCAGCTCGCACAAGGAAGCATGCCTACAAGCCAGCTTTCAACTAGCTGCATTCTTAGGGCACTGAAAACGTTGCAGTACTCTAAGCCAGGAGGTACCTAGAATACCACTCCACTGCAGTTGGAGACACACTCCAGGTCTGCTTCTTCCACTTGCGTCTCACAAGCTTGTGACAAACGGCTGTGGTGCAGACGTTCGAAACTCATTCTGCAGACAGTGTGCAACTGTGAGGGAGTGAGGGTGAGCTCAACCTCTAGAAGTAAGTTGCCTTGGGACTAGGCGTCCAGCTCGCTTCTCTCGTATGGAACTTAGGATGTAGCACCTGGCTAATATAGGAATTACTAGGAAATCGCTGGATTGAGCATGGAGGCACTAGTCTTGTGGGCCGGGACTTTCCACTTACCTCTCACAACACTTCAGTCCCGCATCGAGCCTTGGCCTGTTAGGAGCGAGGTGTACCTGCAGGCAGGATGTTGGAGGGACAGGCCATAAGCTCAACTCTCAGGAGCGTGTATGCCTGGGAGGCAGATGTCTGCCCCCACTCATACAGGGGAGTTAGAACCTAGCTACACTCTAATTGAACAGGGACGTTGGCAATCGCTGTATTTACCTCACATACACGTGAGTACAGCCCTGTGCTTCCACATGCATTTCTGACAACCTCTCCCTGCTCCTAACATGAGGATGTTGGCAGCTACGTCTACAGGCAGGCATGATGCGGTGGGGTCCTGCCTTGAACTCATATCTCAAAGGAAGCATGCCTCAATTGCAGCTTTCCAGTAGCTGCGTTCTTAAGGCCGTGACAATTTAGCAGCAGTGTAAGGTGTATGCAGGCTGTGGATGAAGCTGTCCGGGAGGTGCGAAAGTGACAAGCAAGTCACTTGGTTCTCTCTCTGCTCCTGTTCTGCGTAGAACGAAATTCTGTGGAAGCGAACCGTACAGGCAGTCAGGATGTGGGAGGGACAGGCCATAAGCTCAACTCTCAGAAATGTGAATGCCTTGTAGGTACATGTTTGCTTGCCACTCCTACAGGGGAGATAGAACCTAGCACGACTCTCATTGAACAAGGCTGTTGGAAATCCCTGTATTGAATTCAGAGTCACTTAAGTACAGGCCAGACACTTCCACATGCTTTTCACACAACCTCTTCCAGCACCTCACTTAAGGATGATAGGAGGTATGTCTGCAGGTAGCCAGGATGCGGGCAGGTCCTGCCCTGAGCTCAGCTCTCACAAGGAAGCATCCCTAGAAGCCAGTTTTCAACTAGCTGTGTTTTTATGACTGTGGTGTCCTTCTAACCTAACCTATACTTGGTCACTCCAGTCCCCAACTGGGCCTCAGCTGGTCTTGTGCCTCTGGTACTTTGTTTGGCCTCACCTGGACCTGGTAACTATGTTCCCACCTGGGCCTCAACTGGTCTTATGACTTTTGTCCCCACCTGTGTCTCACCCAGACCAGGTGACTGAGTTCCACCTGGGCCTTACCTGGACCTGGTGAATCTGGTCCCCTCCTGGGTATCACCTGGACCTGGTGACTCTGGTCCTCACGTGCACCTCACCTGGAGCTGGTGACTCTTGTACTCACCTGGGCATCATCAGGATATGTTTAGTCTGTTTCCCAAGTGAGACTCTGGAACATTTAATTTGGTCCTCACCTGGGCTTCACCTGGACCTGGTGACTCTGGTTTCCACATGAACCACACGTGGACCTGGTGTCCCTGCTGTTCTTGTAGCCTCTCCTGTGCCTGGTGACTCCAGTCCCCCTACCCCCGGGCCTCACCTGGATTTGGTGATTCTGGTCCTCAGCTTGGTTTCACCTGGACCTGGTGACTGTGGTCCCCACCTTGGCCTTACCTGGACCTGCTGATTCTGGTTCCCACCTGGGCCTCACCTGTACCTGGTGATCTGGTTCTCACATGGACCACACCTAGACCTGGTGACCGTGCTGTCCTTCTAGACTCACCTTTAACTGGTAACTCTGGTGTCCACCTGGGCCTCCCCTGGACCTGGTGAATCTGGTCCCCACTTGGTCCTCAAGTGGACCTGGTGACTCTGGTCCTGAGATGGGCATCATTGGAACATGGTTATTGTGTTCCCCACCTGGGACTCACCTCGACCTGGTAACTCTGGTCCTTACCTGGGCCCCACCTGGACCTGGTGATTCTGGTCTGCACCTGAGACTACCCTGGATCTGGTGACTGTGGTCCCCACCTGGGCCTCACTTGGACCTGGTGACTCTGATCCCCATCTGGGCCTCACCTGGCCCTGTTAACTCTGGTCCTCAACTGGGCATAATTGGGACCCGGTTACTGTGTTCCACAACTGAGCCTCACCTGGACCAGGTGACTCTGGTCCCCCTCTGGGTCTCACCCTGACCTGGTGACTGTGAACCCCACTTTGGCCTGATTTGGACCTTCTGACTCTGGTTGCCACCTGCGCCTCACCTTGAACTGTTGACTCTGGTTCTTTCAAGGGCCTCCCCTATACCTGGTGATTCTGGTCCCCACCTGGGCCTCACGTGTGCCTGGTGAGTCTGGTCCTCACCTGGGCCTCATCTGGACCTGGTGACTCTGGTCCCCACCTGGACCTCTCCTGGACCTGGTGACTCTCTTTCCAACATGGACCTCACCTGGATCTGGTGACTCTGGTCCTCAGTTTGGCCTCACCTGGACCTGGTGACTCTCGTCCCCACTTTGACCTAACTCAGACCTGGTGAATCTCGTCCCCACCTAGGCGTCACCTAGACCTGGTGACTCTTGTCCCCAGCTATGCCTCAATTCGACCTGATGATTCTGGTCCTCACGTGGGCCTCACATGGACCTGGGACTCAGCTGGATATAGTGGCTCTGATTCCCACATGGGGCTCACCTGATACTGGTGACTGTGGTCTCCTTCTATGCCTCACCAGGACCTGGTGATTCTGATCCCCATTGGGCCTTGCATGGCCCTAGTGACTCTGGTCCTCACATAGGCATCATTGGGACCTGGATACTCTATTCCACACCTGGGCCTCACTTTGACCGGGGACCTCTGGTCCCACTCTGGGCCTCAAACTAAACTGGTTACTCTGGTCCCCCTCTGGACCTCACCCTTACCTTTTGACTCTGGTCCCCCCCCCCCCGGGCTTCACTTGGACCTGGTGAATCTGGTCCTTACCTGTTCCTCACCTGGACCTTGTGACTGTGGTCCCCACCTGGGTCTCACCTGGACTTGGTGAATCTTGTTGCCACCTGGGCCTCACCTGGACCTTGTGACTGTGGTCCCCACCTGGGTCTCACCTGGATCTGGTGGCTCTGGTTCCCATATGGGGCTTTCCTGGACCTGGTTCCTGTGGTCTCCTTCTGGCCTCACCTGGAACAAAATGACTCTCATGGGTAAATAAATAAAATCTTAAAAACCAAAACAAGAGAAAGGACAAAGGCATACGATCCTCTCAAGAGTTGCAGAAAAAGCATTTGACAAAATACAACATAAAAAGCATAGTGGGTAGTAAAAGGGAATATAAGGGAAGGGAGAAGAAATGTGTGGGAAATATCAGAAAGGGAAACAGAACATAAAGACTCCTAACTCTGGGAAATGAACTAGGGGTGGTGGAAGGGGAGGACGGCGGGGGGTGGGGGTGAATGGGTGACGGGCACTGAGAGGGGCACTTGACGGGATGAGCACTGGGTGTTATTCTGTATGTTGACAAAGTGAACAGCAATAAAAAATAAATTTATTATTTTAAAAAAAAGGATAGTGGGTTTTTTATTTTTTTATTTTTTTTTTCGGCATAGTGGGTTTTGAGGAAACGTATATCAACAGAATAAAGGCCGTGTAGGAAGGCCCGTAGCTGACATCATCCTCAAGGGTGAAAACTTGAAATCGTCTCCCCTAAGAGCAGGAACAAGCCAAGGAAGTCCCCTCTCAGCACTGGAAGTCCTATCGTAGTCAACAGACAGGAAACAGAAAAGGTTCCACACCTGGAAGGGGGACATCACACTGTCCCTATTTGCTGAAGATGTGGTATTAGAAACAGGAAACCCGACAGACTCCACCAAAAACTGTTAGAACTAATGAGTGAATTCCTTAAAGTTGTGGGACACAAAATGAACAGAGATCAGTAGCCTTGCTGTGTCCCGACAATGAGCACTCAGGAAGGAAATTCAGGACATGACTCCCTTATCAGGAGCATCCAAAAAACAAAATAATTAGACTGAACCAAGAGACTGCAAGACTTGTACACTGAAAATTACAAGACTTTGGGAGGACTTCCTGGGCTCGTGGGGTCGGAGCCTTCATCTTGTTAAAATGTCCACAGTTCCAGAAGCCACCCGCAGTTCCAATGTCATTCCTATCAAAATCATGGTGGCCGATTTTAGAAATAGAAAAAGCACTCCTAACATTTGTCCGCCCCCACAAATGACCCTGGACAGCAAATCAGTGTTGGAGAAGCAGGACAGAGCTGGACGCAGCACTTTCTTATTTCAAACGATGTCACAGAGACACAGGATAAAGCAGTGTGGTTCTTCGGGCCCCTGGCTGTCTCCGTTGGTTAAGCATCTGACTCTTGACCTCACCCCTGGTCTTGATCTTGGGGTCATAAGTACTAGGCCTGTGCTGGGCTGTGGACGAGGCATGGAGCCTACTTAAACAAACCAAACCCACAGGGGTGTGGTTCTGGCATTGCTGAAGGAGCAGAATAGAGAGCCTGGAAGAAAATGCACTCTGATACAGTCAACTGAGTTTTTAAACTTAATTTAATTTAAACCCAATTAATTAACAGTATAGTGTATTATACTTTCAGAGATAGACTTCAGGGATTCACCAGTTGGAGATAACACCAGTGCTCATGACATCACGTGCCCTCCTTCATGCCCGTCTACCAGTTACCCTGTCCCTCCACTTCCCTCCCCTCCAGCGACCCTCAGTTTGTTTCCTGTGATTGAGTCTCTTTTTCCTCCATCTCTGTTTTCATCTTATTTGTTTTTCCTTCCCTTCACAGATGTCCATCTGCTTTGCTTCTTTAATTTCACCTATGAATGACACCATACGGCCATTTTCTTTCCTGACTGACTGATTTCACTTAACATGATCCCTCTAGTTCTATCCACGTCATTGCAAATGGCAAGATTTCCTTCTCTTTGATAGCTGAGTAACATTCCTATCATCTATCTATCTATCATCTATTACCATCATCTATCTCCCATCCTCTTTATCCATCATCTGTCTGAAGGCACCGAGGCTCCTCTCACAGTGTGGCTACTGTGGACCCGCCTGCTGTGGACATTGGGGTGCAGTTGTCCCGGAGTCTCACTGCATCTGTATCTTCGGAGTGAGCTCCAGGCCGAGCACCTGCTGGTCGCAGGGCGGCTCTATTTGTAACTTCCTGAGGAGCCTCCACACTGTTTCCAGGGTGGCTGCACCAGCCCGCGGTCCTGCCCACAGTGGAAGAGGGTTGAGTGGGTTTGGTAGGACGTGGTAAAAGTCTGGTCCACATTTCATTTTGCGTCCTGTGGGCTCCAATTCATCGTCCTTAAGTATTTCTGAGAAAGCCGGGTGTTGGGCTCCGTTTCAGTGAGACGTTTCCGAAGCTCACAGGCCTCAGCTGGAGCCTGGAAGGAGGCAGGTGTGGCCCCGGGCGCAGGGACACCACCTCCTGCATGGCCTCTTGCAGTGCCTAAGCGTCCCGCAGGGGGCGCCCGACCCCAGACCCCACCCAAGGATCGCGCATGCGCAGTAAGCCTCGTCCTCTTGCACTAACAGGAGCCAGCCTGTGCTTGGGAGGCCTGAGGAGGAGGTGGGGTCGCGTCCACGCTGATGAGCCGCAGCCTCCTCAGGACCCGCAGTGAGGCTTCAGGAGGACATTGGGCCACGTTCACGCTGTCAGGAGCCCCGGTCTCCTCAGGACCCGCGGTGAGGCTTCAGGAAGATGTGGGCCAACATCCACGCAGACAGGAGCCCCTGGGCCGCCTCAGGAACCGCGGGGAGGCTTCAGGAAGATGTGGTGCCGCGTCCACTATGGCAGGAGCTCCCAGGCCCCTCAGGACATAAGTTGAGGCTTCTGGAACCTGGGGGCCACATCCACGGTGACAGGACCCCGGCTTCCTCAGAACACAGGGTGACGTTTTGGGAGGACGTGGGGCCACATCCACACAACCAGACGCTGACTTCCTCAGGACCCACTGTGAAGGTTTGGGAAGATTTGGGGCCAGGTCCATGCTGACAGGAGCCCCCAGCCTCCTCAGGTCTTATGGTGAGGCTTGAGGAAAATGTGGGGCCACGTCAACACTGACAGGACCCCCGTCCTCCTCAGGACCTGCACTTTGGCTTTGGGACATATGGGGCTGCGTCTATGCTGATAGGAGTCTACAGCCTCCTCAGGACCCGCGGTGAGTTTCCGGGGGGACGTGGGGCCATGTCCAGGCTGACAGGAGCCTCCAGCCTCCTGAGGACCTGCTGTGAGGCTTCCAGAGGATGTGAGACCTAGTCCACAGTGACAGGAGACCCGGTGTCCTCAGGACCCCACTGACTATGACTCAGGAACACGTGAGGCCGCGTCTGCACTCACAGGAGCCCGGCTTCCTCAGGACCCCCTAGAGGACTCTGGAGGCGCCGTTGGGGGCCACGTCCACATCAGAAGGGACTCCTCAGAACCACAGGGTAAGTGAATGGGTAGAATGAATGGTAGGGTCAGGGGAGGGGAGAGAGTTGGTGGTTAGGTTTCGTTAGATGTTAGGGGTTAGTGTTTATGCTTATGGTTACGGATTAGAGGTTAGGGTGAGGGATAATTGTAAGGGTCAGTGGTTAGGAGTTAGGATGGGGGTTAGGGATTAGGCATAGGGTTTAGGGTTAGGGACAGGGTTTAGAGTTAGGGTTAGGGTTTAGGCTTTAGGGATTAGGGCAGGAGGTTAGGAGTTGGGGTTAGGGTTATGGTTAGAGTTAGGGTTGGGCTTAGGTTTGCAGTTAGGGTTAGGGGTTAGGGTGTGAGTTAGGGTTGGGGTTAAGGTTAGGGGTTAGGGTTAAAGTTGGGGCTAGGTTTAGGGTTAGGGCAAGGGTTCGGATTAGGATAGGGGTTTGGGGTAGTGTTAGGGTTAGTGTTTAGTTAGGGGTTATGGTTGGGGTTAGGTCAGGGTCAGGGTACGGTTTTGGAAAAGGGTAAGAGATAGGGTTAGGGAGTGGCTTAGGAGTTAGTTTTAGGGTACAGGTTAGGGTACAGTTTGGGGTATGAGATAGCATTAGTATTAGAGGGTTAGGGTTAGGGTAAAGATTAGGAATCTAAGATTAGGAATAGCATTGAGTACATTAAGTTAAGGTTAGGGTTAGGAGTTAGGGTGAGGGTTGGCAGGAAGATTCAGTGAATGTGTTTCAGTCTTGGGGTTTGTGTTTGGTTTTTGATTAGTGATAGGTCTTGTTCAAGGGTTAGGTTAACATTAGGCTTAAGCGTAGGGTTAGGGTTATGGCTGTGTATGGTTAGAGTTTGAGGCTTGGCATGTGCCTGCACTGGGACTCGTAGTATCTTGGGCAGTTTAGTTTTATGCACTCTATTGAGGTTTTGGGTTCAAAGATAGCCTGACTCCACCAAGTCAGTGGCCTCCCCAGAGCATCAAAATCCAGGCTTCTGCTGGGGTCAGAAAAGACATGGCAGGCTTCTCCTGAGCTGAGCTAAGGAGGGGACTTGTGGCTCTAAATACTCTTTATGTGGATTTTCAGTTGCCTTTCTGATTTTATCTCTTGTGCGCACATATTTCATCAATACTACCAATTATTATTTTAGAGTTTTACTTGTAATCCTGTTTGTAAACACAGTATGATATAGTTTCAGGTCTACCACATAGTGATTCAACCCTTGGATACAACGCCTGGTACTGGTCACAGGTGCCCTCCACTATCCCCATCCCCTGATTCCCCATCCCCCTCACCTTCCTCTGGTATTTATTAGTTTATTCTCTGTGGTTAAGAGTGTGTTTCTTGGTTTGCTTCTCTCATCCACCCCCTCCGCCCCTTTGTTTGGTTTCTTAAAATTCACATGTGAATGCAATTGTATGGTATTTGGTAACTGTCTTTCTCTGACTGAATGAGTTCATTTAGCATAAGTCCTTTCCACTTCTCCCACGTCATTGTAAATGGCTTCATTTCATCCCTTCTGACGACCGAGTGATGTCGTAGTGTGTATATTTACCACATCGTCTCTGCCCATTCATCTGTCGATGGACATCTGGGCTGTATGCACAGTTTGGCTGTTGTTGATAACGCTGCTACAAACAGTGGGCTGCGTGTCCCTCTTCGAATCTACTAAACTACTTTTGTATCCTCGGGGTAAATACCTAGCTGTGCAATTTTGGAATCGTAGGGTAGCTCTATTTTTAACTTCTTGAGGACCCTCCACACTGTTTTCCACAGTGGCTGCACCTGTTCACATGCCCACCAGGAGTGTAAGGGGGCTCCCCCTTCTCCATAGCCTCACCAACACCTGTTGTTTCTTGTGTTGTTGATTTTAGCCATTCTGACGGCTGTCAGGTGACATCTCATTGTGGTTTTGGTTTGCATTTCCCTGATGATGGGTGACGCTGAGTGTCTTTCCGTGTGTCTGGCGGCCATCTGGATGTCCTGTCAGAGACAAAGTCCATTCATGTCTTCTGCCCATCTGCAGTTGGATAATTTGTCTTTAGGTTGCTGAGATTTATATTTGCTTTATATATTTTGGATACTAACTCTTTATTGGATGTGTTGTTTACAAATATCTCCTCTCATTTTGTATGTTGCCTTTTAGCTGTGGTTGTTTCCTTCACTTTGCGGATGCTTTTCAATTTGATGAAGTCCCAATAGTATTTTTGCTTTTGTTTCCCTCGCCTCAGAGGCATATCTAGAAAGAAGATCCAATGGCCAATGTCAAAGACATTGCTGCCTATCTTTTCTTCTTTTTCTTCTTTTCTAAATGTGAGAAAAGGTCTCACATTGTCAGCGAGTGGTCTGTGCGGGGTCTGGGGATGGGCCATGGGGCTGATTGTCAGATGCGCATGTGCCTGGGAGATGCACCTGTGGAGTCAGAGGCGGCGTGGGCGTCAGCGCCTCTGGCCTCCAGCGGGCGGCGCTGTGCTGCTATCTGATACTCGGCGCTGGTGGGCGTGATGCCGGTTGGTCCTCTGGCTCTGGGGCTGAGCATCCCGCCCCCCCCAGTCAGCAGGGGCTTCCACAGAAGAGCCCCCAAGCCCCCGGGTCTCCGCTGCTTCTCTCAGAACCCTGCCTTCACTCTGCCTGCGTCCGAGCTTCTTTTGGTTTTGTTTTTTTTCTCAGACTGTTGTGCCCAAGATTGTGAATCCAAGAAACCACCCAGAAGCCGACACTGATGCAAACACACGAGGGTTTATTTACAAGCTCGAGCTTGTGTCCAAGTATACCCGACACAGCGGAGCAGGGACTTGGACCCCGAGGTGGGTTTTAGCTTAGTTTTAAGGGCTGGTCTGGGGCACCCCCAGAAGGGCTTGAGCAATTCCTCAAGTTCTGTTTACATTTTGCTATGGGGCCTTCAAGGGCCTGGGCTCAGTTCTTATGCTAATGTGGGGCTTTCTAGGACATTAAGCTGTAAACTTTTGTGTTTTTTTGCTGTGACTGAAGTAATGTAAATTTCAGCTCTTCTTGGCAGGGGCCTGGGATGGCTGGACCTGTGTGCTAAGGCTGAACTTAAAGTGGAATGGCCTTAATTTTCTCAGCCTCCAGGCGTCCCGTCCCATCCTATGTAGCTCCTTCCTCCTTCCCCAGAGCTCCTAAGAGAGCAATTGCAAATGACCTCAGCTTGGCAGCACGTGTTGGGGGACAGGCCCAGGGATTAAGGATCAGGAAGACCTGGATTGCAGGCGTCCTGGCTGTGCAGCCAGCGGGATTGGATGCTGCAGACTCTTATTCCCTAAGGCTATCTTGACCACTGACTTTGTATGTAGAAAAGCTCTCCTTTGTCTTTAAAAGATGAAGAGCGAGTCAAAGCGTTTTTTCTCTGCCCATCTGATTGCTCAGATTCCTTCTGAGACATATTTCCTGTTAATAAGGATAATTTACTATCCGTAGTACTATGGTTAAAATATTCTGACAAAAGTAATTCAGAGGGATGAGGGTTTCTCATCTCTCTTCACAGCTCAGTCACTCATCAGGAAATGCATCTGTATGGATTTGGAAAGAACTGAGAGACATTATTACCAATGGTCATATTATTATGTGAAGGATTCTTCCCTGAGATCCCAAGAAGGCAATTTTTCCTCGGGCTTGAGGAGGCCTCTTGGAGTGAGGTTAGAATCAGAAATTGTGTGTTTGGGTTTCAGATAATGGAACTGGTTAGCTAAGTAAACACGGACAGGCACTTAGGTTCTTTTTGAATTTCAATTGCCTTAAAAGCTATAGAATAATTTCTAAACACCTCATTGGACTGTTGTAGGATTTCTTTATTGCTAATATAAGTGAACATTCATAGGGCACATATTATGTGCCAAGAATTGTGTCATGCTTCACATAAAAGAACTCCTGGGATCCTCCAACAACCCTATGGGCAGATACTGTTATCTTGATGGGCCAACTAAAGGATAGGAAGAAAACATCTTGTCCAAGGTCAAACAGCTAGTTAAGTGGATTCGAATTCAGGAAGCCTGACTCCAGGCTGTTATGGCCACCAGAAAATGTTTATTAAGTACTTCCTAACGTCCTAGGTAATGTACAAATAAAGTCCAACTCTTTACTCATTAGAGCTCTATGGCACAGGCATTATTACTGTCACAGTTTTGCAGAGAAAGAAGAAGGTTCAGAGCCTAAGCTCAATGGACTTGCCCAGAGCCCTACAATTCAGAGGCAGAAACCTTCCTTTTCCTCATAATATTCTCCTTCCACCACTTACCTTCTCCTTTCTCTATGTCTTAATATAAATGTTGCTTCTTCTGGTTATCTTCTCTGAGGCCCCAATTAGACTAAGCCTTCTTATATATGTACTTGTAGTAAGCTGTATATTTACCTTTGTATTGGCTACTATAATCTTGTCTAGTTGTCTTTCTGTCACTTTTTGGTTAGTATCCGTCTCTCCCACCAGCATGGCCTGGAGGGAGATAGGCACTGCATCTATGTCTGGTTAACTTGGTATTCCTAGCACCTTGCACATAGTAGGTATGCACCAAATACTTAATAAATTACTGGATCCCTAACCTTCTTGAGTTGATGTTGATAAACATTAGAACATGAAATGGACCAAGATAAGAATGAAATTGCTGAATGAAATGATAAAAAGCAATTTTATCCATTCACTCATTCAGTATTTTATCAGGGGCCTACTGTGTGCCATATCTGAGCGAAGGAAAACGATACGTGATTCCATTAGGGTATTATAATAGCAACTTAAAAATTGGCCTTCTGAGGCATTTGCTATAGTTGAAAGCTCTAACTAAAAGGCTCAGTGATTAGGAAGGAACTGAATAAAATAAAAATAAAGTATTATCTGGGCAGGAATTTCCCAGTAAATCTGGTTTAATAAAAATTTCACACGAATCATTTTTTAACTGACACTGAAGCACTGTGAACTCTTTGGAAGACAAATGTCAAGGAAATAAATGTTAGGCATTGCTAATTTTAAATGCACTTGCAATATGGCGTCTAATATAAAAGAAGTATTTTTATCTGATTTTTGCTATTTATTATCCTTTCCTGCTTTTCAGGTTGAGGAGGCATTATACGTGTTTCTAAGTGTTTTTCTTTCCTTCTGATATAAAATTCTTACTTTGTTCCCATCGAAGGAACTGTTTAAGAATAAGGCAAAAATTAATTAAACTATTCTTAAAGTGTCTTCACACTTGGAGCCTGATTCATTTAAGTCAATTTTCAAAATAAATCTTATTTATTAGAAAAAAAAACCCAAAGATTTACAGGGAAATTGAGAAGACAGTACAGAGAATTCTCATGCACTCGCACTCGATGTCTCCAATTATCGATATCTTATATTAGTACGGTACAAATATTAGCTAATGAATCAATATTAAAATATTTGCATTAACCAAAGACCATACATACTTTATTCAGATTTCCTTAGTTTTTGCTAAGTTCCCATCCCTCACATCACATTACACTTGTCCTCATGTTTTCTTAGGCTCCTCTGGATTGTGACAGTTTTTCAGCCTTTCCTTGTTGTTGTTGAACACCTTGAGAAGTAGGGTATTTTGTAAAATCTCCCTCAGTTGGGACATGTCTGTCGTTTATCTCATGATTGAACTGTGATTGTGGATTATATACAGAGATATACTGCCATCTTTATTATATCATATAAAGGATAGATACTATCAACATGATTTATCAGTCTTGGTATCGATCTGATCATCTTGCTGAGGTAGTGTTTGTCAGCTTTCTCCATAGTAAAGTGATTATTATTATTATTATTATTTATTTTAACTTTTTCATAACATATTTTGTAGAAGGAAGTTCCTATGTGTATTCCACACATAAGAGTGGATGAGCTATGCTCATCCACTTGAGGGTGGAATGTCTGCACAAATTGTTTGAAATTCTTCTACATGGGAGACTTCTCTTTCTTCTGTGTTTGTTTGTTTGTTTCTTTTTCACAGATGTTATTTATTTATTTGAGAGAGAGAGGAGAGAAAAAGCATGAGCGAGAGGGGCAGAGGGAGAGGGAGGAGCAGGTTCCCTGCTGAACAGGGAGCCTGCCTTGAGACCTGGATCATGATCTGAGCCTAAGGCAGAAGCTTAACTGACTGAGCCACCCAGGTGCCCCTCTTTCTTTCTTTTACAATTTTTAATATTAGTATATATTCATGGATATTTATTTTATGCTTTGGGTTATAATCCAACACTACTTATTTTGTTGCTTATATTGTCTCCTCTCTGGCCACGGGAGCTCTTTCAGTTGACACCTGTGTGCCTTTAACATATTTCCATGAGTATGGAGTCTCTTGTCTGTTCCTAAATTTTTGAAAGACAAACTTGATGTAAATATCATTTTTGACTGGCACTTTGTTTCTGTCCCCATCCCTATCTTTGCCTCCTTCCCTCTCTCTTCACTGTTTCATTTCTTTATTTATTATGATCTGAAAATAGGAAAGGACATGGGATTTCAAATTTTGCTATTTTAAGGTAAATCACTTCTCCTTGGTGCCTAGCCAGTGGTTCTCAAATGTTAGTGTGCAAGAGAATAACCTGGAGAGCTTGTTAATATGGCCAGCCAACATTTTAATTTTTTTTAGGTTAAAGGAAGGGGCAGGTTAGGATTCTACATGTTAACCGGTACCCTCAGAAAATAATAATGGAGTTCTTTGAGGGCTTTGCTTTGAAAAGCAGTGAGCATGAGGGCAGATGGCTGTTCTGACACACATATTTATTATTTCTAGTGGCTTGGACCCATATACCCACCGCTTGTGATAGAAAGGGATATAGATTTGGGGATTTTCTATCGCCATAGGAGAGAACCCTAAAATACTCAGGATCTATGCTCAGAGTTAGTTTTATAGTTTAGCATTTGAGTATATATAAGATTCCCCCGTCTTTTTGTGCTCAGTATAGAGTGTTTAGGACCCCACAGCAGCATTTCAGGTCTGAGAGGGAACTGAGGGATCATCAGCTCTGGTCCTCTCCTCTGAGGCACAGGAAAGAAACTGAGAGTTCTGGAGGATTGGATTGTCCAAGTTCACACGCTTATTGGTGGTAGAGCTAGGTCTGAAGAAGGTCTTCCTAGAGATTGTTGCATCAAGACAGACACCATTGAACATAACTAGTTTAGATAGGCATTTGTGAAATAGACAATTTTGGGTTACTCTTTCTGCTTTTATACTTTCATATAAAGGCACGACTGCATCTAGGTTTCAGGATTACCCCTTCTGTTAGTTATAAGAGTAGATGATGTAAATATCAGTGTTTGCCATTTGAAATTCTCTGTTTAACTATTTTTAAATTGAGTTTTAAAAATATTAAACCTGGCACTTAGTTCTCGGCTTGGACAAACTTAATCTGAGTAAGGTTGGCTTCTCTGAAAATATAGGCAATTAGATATAGAAGCATGAAGACTTGGAAAGTGAAAGGGTAGGCAAGGTCTCACGGCTGAGGTTTTTTTTGGGGAATACCTTTGTTTAACTAATTCATCAGGCAGTATTCTGATGGCGCACATGGAGACCTAATTCGAATCCCTTTTAGGGTGCTTCATGAAATGTAACTATCTGGCAGAAGAAAGACTACTTTGGTTGAATGTTTTATTGAGCTAAAGTGACTCTAATTCTAGATGAGCCTGAAGCTGTGACGTTAACGTGTTGTGGTCGTTTAAAGAACTCTGGACCAGAATCGAGTCTTGGCTTTGCGCCTTGCCACCCATGTGAATTACTGAGCAGTGTGCATTACTTCTCGTGTCTTCTCAGTTTCCTTATCTGTTAGTTGAGGGGATCGGTCTCCATACCGTTCATTAACTCTTTGTTTTTAATGACAGTCACAGATTTGTCATTATTGGGCCATCACTAATAAATATCACAAAAAGTGAATTCATTTCTCTTTCTCCCTCTCCCTCGTTTTTTGCATTTTTCCATTCTGGAACTTTGATTTGCTTTTTAGAATACTTATTTATTTGAACTGGGAAGGAGTTGCAGGTCATTTTCCATTCACATTCGTAACTTTTTATGATCTAATGAAGGTCATTTCATAAATGAATTGCTGAGGACGGCTGAGCCGTCCAGTACCCTTTTCTAATTTAAATTTAAATTAAAAAATTTTTTAATTTAAATTCAATTTGTCAACATGTAGTATAATACCCAGTGTTCATCACATCACTTGCCCTCCTTAATGTCCGTCCCCCAGTTACACTATCCTCCCACCCACCTCCCCTTCCGCAATCCTTTGTTTCCCCGAGTTAGGAGTCTCTCATAGTTTATCTTCTGTGAGACCCAGGAAATTTAACAAAAATCCCCTACCCCTGGACAAGCAGAGCAGTACTGATTCCATTTTGTGCTACACCTTCCACCTGCTGTGTGACCCCCAGGTAACCAGCTTATTGCTTAAGGCACTGCCCCACCCTAGTCAAGCCGCTGGGCACACCCTAACCGGAAATCAGCTCATAACCATGTAACCCTGCTTTGTGCCCACCAAAACTGTGTACCAATTCCGAGCAAAGTAATAGGCCAGCTCAAATGGATACTATAGGGTAAGATGTAATTCAATCGGCCACTTGTGTGTGGACCGACATGACTGTGCAACTTTCTGCGTATCCCATGGGCCACTGGCCCCTATAAAGCTGCTACGCCTCTTAGTCTCGGGGTCCAAGTCCCTGCTCCGCTGTGTCGGGTACACTTGGACCCAAGCTCGAGCTTGTAAATAAACCCTCGTGTGTTTGCATCGGTGTCGGCTCCTCGGTGGTTTCTCGGATTAGCAATCTTGGGGACAACACTGCCTCTCTCAATTTTCTCCACTCAGTTTCCCTCCCCTCCCTTATGATCCTCTTCACTGTTTCTTACATTCGACATAAGAGTGAAACCGTATGATAATTCTTTCTCCACGTGGCTTATTTTATTCAGCATAATACCCTCCAGTTCCATGTCCATGAAAATGGTAGGTATTCATCCTTGCAGATGGCTAAATAATAATACATTGTATATATAGACCACGTCTTCTTTTTTTAAATTTTTTTATAATTTAAAAAAAATTTATTTATGATAGTCACACACACACACAGAGAGAGAGGCAGAGACATAGGCAGAGGGAGAAGCAGGCTCCATGCACCGGGAGCCCGATGTGGGATTCGATCCCGGGTCTCCAGGATCGCGCCCTGGGCCAAAGGCAGGCGCCAAACCGCTGCGCCACCCAGGGATCCCCAGACCACATCTTCTTTATCCATTCATCTGTTGCAGGACATCAAGGCTCCTTCCACAGTTTGGCTATTAACATTGCCGTTGTGAACATTGGGGTGCAAGTGTCCAGTCATTGCACTACATCTGTGTCTTTGGGGTAAATACCCAGCAGTGCAATTGGTGGGTTGTAGTATAGCTCCATTTCCAGCTTTTTGAGGAACCTCCACACTGTTTTCCAGAGTGGCTGCTCCAGTTCACATTCCCTCCAACAATGCAAGAGTGTTCCACTTTCTCCACATCCTCTCCCACATTTGTCGTTTCCCGTCTTGTTAATTTCCCCCATTCTCACTGGTGTGAGGTGGTATCTCATTGTGGTTTTGATTTCTATCTCCCTGATGAAAAGTGACGTGGAGCAGTTTTTCATGTGCTTGCTTGCTCGCTCTGTGTAGGTCTTCTTTGGAGAAACGGCTGGCACCTTTAAGTTGGAGAAGAGATGGCATCTCAAGGGGTGTTATTTCCTGTCATGGCCACATACCAGAAGGCTCTTGAGTATGTGTGTGTGCGTTTGCCTTTGCCTGTTAGGAGAGGTCGTTGGATAGAATTTGAAAGCAGATCCTCTGCATATTTATAGGTCTATATCTATTTCTCTCTCTTTCTGCACACATCTATTTCTAACCATTTTGTCTCTATCTCTATAGGGAGATCTATATATGGACGTATAGAGATTAGATATAGAAATATTTATTTTGCATATTTAAATATAAATCTATAGTTCTGTTTATAGATAATAATTATTATATTATCAGTAATACATTGAATAATAAATATATTAAGTGGAAACATAGATTTATGTTTATATGTTTGTTTATATAAACATCTATTCATGTTCCTGGGATCGATCTATCAGTAGATCTATCACTCTATCATCTACCTAGCTAGCTAGCTATATATCCCAGGAAGAGAGAAACCCAGATCGAACAGACGGGAATGTCCCCCTCCGGAATGTGTCATGCAAGAAGATAGGCAAAAATCTTCTGTACTTTCCTGATGTGCCGATGCAATTAACTCAGAGATGTACCTGTGATGTACTGTGGGCCAGGCGCCAGTGGTCAAGAGAGAATCCTTGAGACATTTTCCATGCAAAAAGGTGTTTTTATTAAAGTATGGGGACAGGACCCCTGGGCCTGAAGAGCTTCATCAGGATCATGAGGAGCCTTGGTTATAAACTTTAAAGTTGCCGTGTGGGGTGGGGACTCTAGAGATAAAAGAAGTTTCCAAAAGGATTTTCACAGGTGAAAGATTTACAGGATCCTGGAGGTCTGGCTATCAGCAAACAAATGTTGCTTTTGGCCTCTAGCAAAGCATTAACATTCAGGCAGCTGTGAATTCTTTGAAGAATGTCCCACTCTGTGGGTTTCAAGTATTTGTTTATGGACTGCAAGTTTGTTAGGAAATGTAATGGTAGGGATGCCTGGGTGGCTCAGTGGTTGAGCATCTGCCTTTGGCTCAGGGCATGATCCTGGGGTCCTAGGATGGGGTCCCACATTGGGCTACCCGCAGGGAGCCTGCTTCTCCCTTTGTCTCTGTCTCTGCCCCTCTTTCTTTCTCTCTCTCTCTCTCTCTCTCTCTCTCTCTCTGTGTGTGTGTCTCTCATGAGTAAATAAACAAAATCTTTTTTTTTAAAAAAGCAGATGTAATTTTAATCTATATTTCTTTGGCCTTAGTTCCCCCTATCACCTGGGTCTTCTCTCCCTCCCTGCATCTCTTGGTTCATTGGCCTTTGGTGGTGAAGAATCCAAAGGATATGAGGCAGGAGGAGAGTGAGATGGGATTAAGCCAATGAAGTAATTTCCCAGGGAGCTTGGGTAAGAGAAGTGCAGCAGGCGGAATGAAGTGAGAAAGTCAGGTTCTTGTCTCACAGAGTCGAAGAATGAATCTGGTGGACAAAGAAGAGTAAGTAAAGCGACAGGAGTTTATTAAGCAAGGATACCGAGAAAGCTCTCAGGAGTGGGAGGGGCCCAGGCTGGGTTGCCCACATGGGCCTCCACTGACCGTTTTTCATTTAGAACTGATCAGGGAGCTTGTGGCCTTCTCATTCTTGGGATGTCTTGGTTTGAGTAAGGACTAGTGATAACATCTTTAACGGTTTACTTCTTTTTAGAGTCTGGTTATTCTTTGTTGGGCACAGAGGACTGTCCTAAAAAAGACCCTCTCTACCCATACCTGGGACAGGGTGGTCTCGTTTGTTTCTTTATTTCTGGTTTCCTTACATCTCAGCATCCTTAGGATCTTTGTGAGCCTGAATCTGTAGCCCCCTACCTATTTCTCCCTACCTAGACTCTCCTGTCCCTCAGTCAAGAACGGGAGAGATGTGGCTCTGACAAAAGGTGCACTAAGAAACATTGTCACAGTTTCAATGTACCCTCCGCACGATTTGTGAGACCCAATTACTTCGAAACTCCTTTTTCCTCCTTTTTGTTTTGGATGGCAATGCTGCTCTGTGACTGACCTACACGATCAATGACTCGGTAACAGTTCAACTCTGTGGAGAGAACCCAAGGGTCCGCTGGGGAAGTATGAAGGAGAACTGTGGACTTGCTTGTTTTGCCCTCAGAAATCAGCATTAAGACTACAGGTAGTCCTCTGGGACATAGATCGAAACCCAGTGGGGACGGAGCCTGTCTCTGTACCTGCCATATAGAAGGCCAAATAGACTTCTTTTGGAAACGGATGGGTGTTGAATAAATAGGAGAATCTCTGTATGCTGGGTCTGTTTCAGGTCACTGATTCATACTTAGGGAACTGGTTCTCTGAACAAGTCCTGGAAAACGTATCCTAAGTTATTTGAAAAGGAGTAGTAAGATAGATAAGGAGTTCAGAATTGAGAAAAATATTAAAATCATGTGAGGAAAGTAGAGGTGTTGATCCCGGAAGTGGGTTTCTTGCAATTTACTCACTTATAGCTCGCATATTCTGAACAGAAAAAAGAAAGGGAAGGAACCGCATGTGCTCGAGGTCATCAATTTCATCTATAAAAAGGAAATAATACCGCCTGTCCCGCAACACTGTCGCGAGGACTAGAAGTGATGGCTGTTGATGTAAAGACTTGCTAGGTCCAGTCACCATAAAATGTAAAAACAACACACTTTATTAATATAGCAAATACCAATATAGCTGCAATATACATTTTCTTATTTATTTATTTATTTATTTATTTATTTATTTATTTATTTGAGAGAGCGAGACAGAGGGAGAGAGAGGCAGAGACAGAGACAGAGGGCGAAGCAGGCTCCATGCAGGGAGCCTGATGTGGGACTCCATCCTGCATCTCCAGCATCCCACACTGGGCTGAAGGCAGCGTTAAATCGCTGGGCCACCGGGGCTGCCCTGCAATATACTTGTTAAAAATATATTTTATTTATTTATTCATGAGAGGGAGAGAGAGAGAGAGAGAGAGAGAGAGAGAGAGAGAGAGAGAGGCAGAGAGACAGAGACACAGGCAGAGGGAGAGGCAGGCTCCATGCAGGGAGCCCGAAGTGGGACTCCATCCTGGGTCTCCAGGATCACGCCCTGGGAAGAAGGCAGTGCTAAACGGCTGAGCCACCCAGGCTGCCCATTTTCAATTCTTCTTAAAACACACAATTTGACTTCTTTCTAGCAAAGTTTTATGCGAGTTGGTGTACTTATCAATTAAAAGCTGTAGGGTATGGATCCCAGACTGCCCCTAAGGTGCATGTTCAGAGCCCTCCAGGTGCAGCCTGGAAACCACCGAGCTTGTCTGAGGCCACATCCACAGCTATGGGAACCAAGTGCCAGAGGCAGTCACGATTTACTGGATCAGAAACCCAGTTCTCTCCTGAAACATCTGAGTCAGGGAATTGGTTTATCTCAGGGCAGGGTGAAAAAAGCTTACACTATCAGGATTTCTCTCATCCCGAGAAAAATGCTTAGCGTTTTTTTGTCTGTTTCTTTTTTCTCATGTTGTTTGGCTATTTCTCTTGTCCTATTGCCCTACTTCCTTTGGTAATTAGTTTTAGAAAGAAACCGCTCACATAATGAAAATTATCTAGAAACTCAGGTTAACAAAATATTCTAGCCAGTGTGGATATGTGTGATTCACAGTTGCTTGAAGCCTACAGAATTTGTTTGCACAAATTAATACCAACTTTTAATAAACAGACTTTACTGTACACTGCTAAAAATATGTCCCTGTCAGAGGGGCAAGACAGCCGAAGAGTATGGTCCCCAAGTCACCTGTCCCCACCAAATGACCTAGCTAACTTTCAAATCATCCTGAAAGCCTATGAATTCGGCCTGAGATTTAAAGAGAGAACAGCTGGAATGCTACAGTGAGAAGAGTTCGCATTTCTATCAAGGCGGTTCCCACCTGGGCCTCACTTGGACCTGGTGACTGTGGTTCCCACCTGGGCCTCAGCCAGACCTGGTGACTCTAGTCCCCAACTGGGCCTCACCTGAGCCTAGTGACTCTGGTCCCCATCCCGGCCTCATGTGGACCTGGCGACTGTAGTCCCCACCTTGGCTTCACCTGGACCTGGTGACTGTGGTCTCCACCTTCACCTCACCTGGACCTGGTGACTCTGGTCCCCACCCAGGCCTCACCTGGACATGGTAGCTGTGGACTTCATCTGGACCTGGTGACTGTGGTCCCCACCTGGGCCTCACCGTACCTGGTGACTGGGCTCCTCAGCTACCAATGACTAGGATCCAGAATGGACCCTTAGTTGCTACTGACACCAGGACCATCCCCAGGGTCTCACTTGTTCCTGGTGACTATGGTCCTTGTCTGGGCTGACCTGACTCATCCTTGGCTCTGATCGTATGGTCTCCCCTATCGTGAGTGTGTATTGTCTATGGTCCCTTCTGGGCCTCACCTGATGGTACTGGGCCACGATATTGGCCCTTTGCAAGGCCAGTAGGTTCTCTGAGTCCTCCTGCACGGTGCTGCAATCCAAACACATCCAAGAATGACGGCGCATGAATACCTTCCGAGGACACATGCATCCGGGTGCTCCCCGTGGGCAGGTCCCCGTCCGTCTGACCGGAGTCAGAGACAACCCCATAGCCCTGAGGGGCACAGGCTGGGCTGGAACATCACACATGGGCCCTCACTGCCTGTCTTTTGCTCGCCCACCTACAGTCCACCTTCCCAGCCACTGTCCCAGGACACGCCATCACCCTGGGATCACAGAGCGCTCCCACCCCGGTATCAGGAGCACACGGGCGGAGGACCCAGGAGGCTCTGGCGAATGCCGATCTGATGCTCTGATGCTCGGGGTGATGTCTCCCAGCCCGGGGGAGATCGAAGGTTTCTCTGAGATTCCACAAACACAACGACCGAGGGGAGAAAGCAATGGAGTGGACTTCATCAAAATTAAAACCTGATGCCAGCAAGAGTGCGACCACACTCCCCACCCTGAGGGCAAGGATGCGTGAATATCCTGAGGGGGGGCCTGGGGGGAGCACCAGGGACTCCGCCCACATTCCAGTGCATGAAGAGCAAGCCTGCTCACTGGCCAGGGGGACCCAGCAGGCCCTGACTGTCCTCCCCTCACCACATGGTGGGGCGGGGGGGGGTGTCATCCCTGTCGGGGTCCATGCATCTAGGACGAGCTGGAAAGGTCATGTATTGGGTCTCCCTGCATAGCACAGGCCTTACAGGGGAGCGGGGGTTCCGGGGAGCTGCCGGTCTCTGACTGCAGCCTCCTTCCCTGGACAGGGCCTTAGGGTGCCGCCCTCACCCCATGGGGCTGTGGAAGGGCTGCAGGAGCTGCTCACGGTCATCTCATTGGGGTCGGGGTGTTTTGGACCCCAGCCCGGGAGGCCAGCGCCCCCACCCAGACCCACAGGCCCCAGAGTGGCCCCCGGGGAGCAGGCATCAGCGGCCACTCACCTGTGACCTGTCGCTGTGTGAGCGCCTCCTCTTTATGCACCGGGTACTGGGGAGAGTGGGAGAGTTGGGGTACTGGGGAGAGTGGGGGTACTGGGGAGAGTGGGGGTACTGAGGAGAGTGGGAGTACTGAGCTACTGGGGAGAGCGGGAGAGTCCGGTCGCTGTGAGCCAGATCCAGAGCACGAGTGCTTCCGAAGCTCTGCAGACGCACAGTGAGCGCCATGCAGCGGTGGAACCCGGGGGTGGCACAGTTCCGCCCACAGTGGGGTCCCGCATCATGACTGTGGGCAGGCGGGGTCCAATCAGCACTTAGCCCTTCACCCTGAAGGCGGAGGGTCCCGGGGGAGGGTCCTGTCCCCACGCCAGGCGGGAGGGGGATGCAGGCACCCTCCCTCATCCTCAGTTCCCATCCTTGGCCCTGCAGGCCTCCCACCATTCTAGGTAGACTGGGGGTCACAGATGTCCCCCCGACCCCCAGAGTTCACAGCATGGGGTTGCACTTAACATTCGAGGGGCTCTTGCGTGGTTCAGTCGGTTCCACGTCGACTCTTTAGTTTGGCTCAGGTCAGGATCTTGAGGTTGTGGCGTGGAGCCTCGCGTGGGGCTCAGGCTCCGTTGGGTGAGGAGTCCGCTCCAGGTTCCCCCTCTCCCTCTGCCCCTCCCTACTGCACCCTTTCTCAAGTAAATCTTCTAAAAATTAACATGAAGACACGTGAGCATGTTTATCCCCTCTGCAGAGGTGCCTTCGTGTGTGTAACGACCATGTAAATGCCTTTCACGGACCCACCGGGAGTCCTACCAGAAACCCCTTTTCCTTGATATTTATTGAAGTACAGTCAACACACAACGTGACAGTAGTTTCAGGGCTACAACTAGTGACTTGACAATTCTGTGCCTTATTCAGCTCCCCCCACGAGAAGCGGCGTCACCGTCTGTCCCCGTACAAAGTTGTCACAACAGTACTGACTCCATTCCCTAGGCTGTACTTTCTAAATTTCTGTGACTTATTTTATTTATGATCCAGACGCTTATAGCTGTTACTATCGTTCATCTACATTGCCCATGTCCTACCCACGGCCCCTCTGTCCATCAGTCAGCAGGATCCATCACATTAACCAGAGAAAGGACATGGGGCAGCCCCGGGTGGTTCAGCGGTTTAACGCCTGCCTTCAGCCCAGGGCGTGATCCTGGAGTCCCGGGATCGAGTCCCACGTCGAGTTCCCTACACGGAGCCGCCTTCTCCCTCTGCCCATGTCTCTGCCTTTCTCTCTCTGCCGCTCTCTCTGTATGTCTCTCAAGGATATATAAATAAAATCTTTAAAAAAGAAAAACGAGAGAAAGGACAAAAAGCATACGATCCTCTCAAGAGTTGCAGAAAAAGCATTTGACAAAGTACAACTTCAAAAGCCTAGTGGGTTTTGAGGAAATGTCTATCAACAGAATAAAGTTCCGCTAGGAAGGCCCGCAGCTGACATCCTCTTCAAGGGTGAAAACCTGAAATCGTCTCCCCTAAGAGCAGGAACAAGCCAAGGAGGTCCCCTCTCAGTGCTGGAAGTCCTAATGTAGTCAACAGACAGGAAACAGCAAAGGTTCCACTCCTGGAAGGGGGACGTCACACTGTCCCTATTTGTTGAAGACGCGGTGCTAGAAACAGGAAACCCGAGAGCCCCCACCAAAACCTGTTAGAACTAATGATTGAATTCAGTAAATTCATGGGACACCAACTGAACCTACAGAGCTCAGTAGCCTTGCTGCGTCCTGACAATGAGCACTCAGGAACGAAATGAAGGACGTGACTCCCTTCTCAGGAGCATCACAGAGACTAAATAATGAGACTGAACGAAAGGAGCACAAGACTTGTGCACTGAGCCATACCAGGCTCTGGGAGGCCGTCCTGGGTTCGTGGGGTGGAAGCCTCCTCTTGTGAAAATGTCCACAGTTCCTGAAGCCACCCTCGGTTTCAATGTCATTCCTATCAAAATCATGGTGGTAGATCCTAGAAGTAGGAAAAAAAAAAAAAACCCTAACATCCGTCAGCCCCCACAAATGACCCCGGACAGCAAATCAGTATTGGAAAAGCAGGACAGAGTGGGGCGCAGCACTTTTCTATTTCGAACGATGTCACAGAGACACAGGATAAAGCAGTGTGGTTCTCGGCTCCCTGCTGGCTCTGTCAGTTAAGCATCGACTCCTGACCTCACCTCAGGTCCTGATCTCGGGGTCGTGAGTTCTAGCCCTGGGCTGGGCCAGGCACGAGGCGTGGCGCCTACTTAGACCCACAGGGGGTGGTTCCAGCATAAGCTGAAGGAGCAGAACAGGGAGTCCAGAAGAAAATGTGCTCTGATACAACTGATTTTGTTTAACTTAATTTAAACCCAATTAATTAATGTATAGTGTATTATACTTTCAGAGGTAGAATTCAGGGATTCACCAGTTGGAGAGAACAGCAGTGCTCGTGACATCACCTGCCATCCTTCGTGCCCATCCCCCGTTATCCCCTCCCCCGCTCCCCTCCAGCGACCCTCAGATTGTTTCCAATGATTCAGATCTGTATTTCCTGCATCTGTTTTCATCTTATTCGTTTTTCCTTCCCTTCACAGATGTTCATCTGCTTTGCTTCTTTAATTCCACCTATGAATGACACCATAGGGTCATTGTCTTTCCCGACTGACTTATTTCACTTAACAGGATCCCTCTAGTTGTATCCGCGTCATTGCAAATGGCAAGATTTCCTTCTCTTTGATAGCAGTACCATTCCTCTCTCTATGACCATCATCTATCTCCCATCCTCTATCCATCATCTGTCTGAAGGCACCGAGGCTCCTCCCACAGTGTGGCTACTGTGGACCCGGCTGCTGTGGACATCGGGGCGCAGGTGTCCCGCCTGGCGTTTCATTGCATCTGTATCTTCAGAGTGAGCTCCAGGCCGTGCACCTGCCGGTCGCAGGGCAGCTCTATCGGTAAGTTCCTGAGGAGCCTTGGCACTGTTTCCAGGGCAGCTGCACCAGCCCGCAGTCCCGCCCACAGTGGAAGAGGGTTGAGTGAGTCTTGGCGGACACGATAAAAGTCTGGTCCACATTTCATTTCGCATCCTGTGGGCTCCAATTCCTTGTCCTTAAGTATTTCTGGGGAAGCCGGGTGTTGTGCTCCATTTCAGCACGACGTTTCCGAAGCTCATAGTGTTGGACCCTAGCTCACGGGGGCCAAAGTGTCTCGGTAGAGGCCCCAGAGACTCAGACCCCAGACAGGCAGATGCAACTAGCAAGAGGGTTTTTTTTTTATGACAGTCACAGAAAGAGAGAGAGAGAGAGAGAGGCAGAGACATAGGCAGAGGGAGAAGCAGGCTCCATGCACCGGGAGCCCGACGTGGGACTCGATCCTGGGTCTCCAAGATCATGCCCTGGGCCAAAGGCAGGCACTAAACCGCTGCGCCACCCAGGGATCCCTAGCAAGAGGGTTTTATTGAACGTTTGCGCAAACGGGCCCTCGGCCTCAAAGGTGGAAGAGCCCAGATTGGCAATTACAGGCATCTTTTAAAGGCAAACCGCGGGATTAGCATAGCATTCGGGTTAAGACAGGATTGATTTCTTTGAAGGTCAACATGAACATGTTCAGGGACTTTCCAGTCAGGGCGTGGGGGGGGGATGGTTTTCTTATCTCGGAAAAACCACAGAATGTTTTTCGTTGCTTAAATTCCGGGAAGGCGCCTGGATGTGCTGCCTCTGGGTTAGGCGTGGTCCTAAATTTTCCCTGGGGGTGGGGGGGTGGGGTTGGGTTTCTTCAATAGGTCTCAGCTGGAGCCTGGAAGGAGGCAGGTCCTGCCCTGGGCGTGGGGACTCCGCCTCCCTCACCGCCTCCTTCAGCGCCTGAGCCCAGGCCCAAGTCAGGGGGCCTGTGTACACAGTAGGCCTCCTCCGCCAGCAGTAACAGGAGCCAGTCTGTGCTCTGGCTGCCTGAGGAGGATGTGGGGCCGCGTCCAGGCTGACAGGAGCCCCGGCCTCCTCAGGACCCACAGGTAGGCTTCAGGACCATGTGGAGCCGTGTCCTCGCTGACAGGAGCCTGGTCTCCTCAGGACCCACGGTGAGACTTCAGGAAGATGTGGGGCCGCTTCCTCGCTGACAGGAGCCCCAGCCTCCTCAGGACCCGCGGTGAGTTTTCGGGAAGATGTAGGGTCACGTCCACGCTGACAGGAGCCCCGGCCTCCTCAGGACCCACGGTGAGTTTTCGGGATGACGTGGGGCCGGGTCTACACTGACAGGAGCCCCGGCCTTCTCAGGACCGGCGGGTAGGCTTCAGTCCCATGTGGGGCCGCGTCCACGGTGACAGGAACCTGGCCTCCTCAGAACCCGCAGGGAGGCTTCTGGAGGATGTGAGGCATAGTCCACAGTGACAGGACCCCCCTCGTCCTCAGGACCTGCTGTCTATGACTCAGGAAGACATGGGGCCACGTCTGCCATGACAGGAGTCCGGCTTCCTCAGGACCTGCTGGAGGACCCTGGAGGCGCTGTTCGGAGTCACATCCACCTCAGCAGCAGCTACTCAGAACGACAAGGTAAGTGAATGGGGACAATTGAGATAGGGTTAGGGTTTAGGGTGAGCAATATGTGGTTAGGGTGAAATTAGATGATATGGATTAGTGATCATGGTTATGCGTTCGAGTTCCTGGTTAGGGTGAGAGATGGGGGAAGGGTCAAGAGTTAGGAGTAAGGTACGGATTTGGGATTAGGAAACTGAGTTAGGGAATGGATAAGGGTGATGTTACAGATAGGTTATAGGGTTTAGGGTTAAGGGATGGGGGAGGGAATACGTTTAGAGATAGAGCGGGGGATGGGGTTGAAGTTTAGGGTTAGGGGTTAAGGCAGGGGTTTGGGCTAGGTTTAGGGGACAATTAGGGATTAGGGTACGGGTTAGGGTTAGGAAACGGGTTAGGGTACAGGTTAGGGATTAGGGTTAGGGTTAGGGAATGGGTTAGGGTTAGGGAACGGGTTAGGGTTAGGGAATTAGGGTTAGGGAAGGGTTAGGGTTAGGGGTTAGGGTTAGGGAACGGGTTAGGGTTAGGATAGGGGTTAGGGTTAGGGAAAGGGTTAGGGTTAGGGAACGGGTTAGGGTTAGGGAACGGGTTAGGGTTAGGGAACGGGTTAGGGTTAGGGAAAGGGTTAGGGAACGGGTTAGGGTTAGGGAACGGGTTAGGGTTAGGCTTAGGGAACGGGTTAGGGTTAGGGAACGGGTTAGGGTTAGGGAACGGGTTAGGGTTAGGGAACGGGTTAGGGTTAGGTTTAGGGGTTAGGGTTAGGGTTAGGGAACGGGTTAGGGAACGGGTTAGGGTTAGGGTTAGGGTTGAGGGTTAGGGTTAGGGGTTAGGGTCAGGGTTAGGGTTAGGGTTAGGGGTTAGGGTTAGGGGTTAGGGTTAGGGGTTAGGGTTAGGGTTGGGGTTAGGGTTAGGGGTCAGGGTCAGGCTCAGGTTTTTTTTTTTTGAAAAACAGTTCCTCTTTACCCATGATCACTGAGTGACGCCTGGGGCAGGGAGGCCCCGACAAGAGTCTCGGGCGAGGGCTCCCCCCACCGTCCTCCCTCCCCCCACGCCACCGTCGCCCAGTGGCATCGTGGAAAGAGGATTCTCCCATGCAAACCCCGGAGCCGGAGGGGAACTGGGAGCGCAGTTCTGCCCCCCCTGTCCCCGGGGCACGGACACGGCCACAGCACGGGGGGGGGGCGGAGAGGCCCCGGGGACACGAGACACTGGGGAGGAAGAGGGGTCCACCCGCAGCTGACCCCAGGCACCGGCGACCTGATGCGGTGGCGGCGCGGGGATGAGTGGCACGTGGGGCGAGGCTTGTAGCAGCGAGTCCCCCCTCCCCTCCTTTCGGACGAAGAAGGAAGACTTGGGCCCCGCGACTGGGGAGAAGAAAGGGGAGCAGGCAGCTTCTCCTAGCATGCGGCCCGGGAAGGAAGCCCCGCTCCCTTCCCGCGGGGAAAGGGCACCCATCTCCCATCGGAAACTGATCAATAAATTACAAAGTAGAGAAAAGGGAGGTGGAAGTTTGGGGCGGGATTTCTTCCTGCCCTCTTCGTTCCCCCTCTCAGTCCAGTTAAGGAGGATTCCTTAATATGGATGGGTTTTATCCAATCAGTTGAAGGTATTAAGAAAAAGATTGAATTCCCTTGAGGAAGAGGGAATTTGGCCAGCCTTTGCCTTCAGATTTTAACTGCAATATAATCTATTTCCTAGGTCTTCAGACTTCCCATCTATGCTGCAGGTTTTAGACTTGCCAGCCTCTGCATCCAATCATGGGAGCTAATTCCTTAACCATCAATCAGTCATTCTCTCCTCTCACTCCCTCCCTCCCTTTGTCTCTCATTACGCTAGTTTCTGGGTAACTCTCTGAGAATAATGTGCATTGCCCACAACCCTAAGTTTTCTAATTTAAGTGGTTGGATCATGGCATGTTTTATGGTTAATTTTTTCTTTTACTAAAATATTTTTGCAAAAAAAATATGCAGTGGAAATTTCTCCATGGTCATTGGTCATCACTATATTTATTAAGTTTGGTTTGGTTTATAATAATAAATTCAAATATATATTATTAGTTTGTAAAGTAAGATAAAGTTAAAATAAGTAAAATACTAAGCTAAAATGGATTAAAATGCAATTCAGTCTTCCTTTTTGCTTGAAAAGAAGAGTTTTCCTGCAACTCTGCAAAGAAGCTACAGGAAAATTCAAAGAACAAGAGAAAATGTGCTCTGTCAGGCTGTAGATTAATGCTATGGGATGTTTGCTCAACATGTCCAGAAATTTAAGACAGAACTATTAGATATTTGAATCTTGGAGAATGCATAAGATATGAAGAGGAGTTGAAAAGTCTTAGGAGTATTTCTATAATATTTGGTAAGAAAAAATATTCATAAAGCCAAAATTTTGCTCCGCAATTAGACCTTAAAAATAATTTTGCTTTATTATGAGGATTTGGCCTTTGCTTTATTTATATTAGGATGTACCTGCTTTATCTTTGCCTTGCACTTAACTTTTAATTTTTTGATATTTTTATGTGTGTTATTTATGTCTGGCATATTTTATATATATCTTATTTGATAGATTCTCATCGGATATTTAATTTTAAACCAACTGTAATTATTTTTAATAGGAAAGTTTCATTTTTGTATGAAAAGATTTGTGCAAAATATCAAGCTATAAAATATTTAGAACCTATTCACATAAGTAGGATAAAAACATTAACTTATACTTATCAAAAATGATCTATAACTTTCTTTCAGCATTGACGTGTTATTTTTTTCTTAAAGATTTTATTTATTTATTTGACAGAAAGAGAGAGCACAAACAGGGGGAGCAGCAGGGAGAGAAAGAAGCAGGCTCCCACAGAGCAGGGAGCCCCTGATCCCAGGACCCCAGGATCATGACCCACACAGAAGGCAGATAGATACTCAACCAATTGAGCCACCCAGGTGCCCTGAGGTATGTTATTTTTTCTACTCTTTTTTTATCTCTTTCAGCTATATGTACTTTATAATGGCATATTACTTATATCCTTCAAAAAGTTTTTGTTTGTTTGTCTTCTTGGTCATTTGAGTTTTTGCTTTTAGAAAACAATCAAAAGAACTTCTATCAGCTTATAAAGACTTGTAAACACTCTTTTTTTTTGTAAACACTCTTAATGCAGCAATTGAAAGCAAAAATCTCAAATTACTTGGATATATTAACTATAGGAATAAAATTGACAGTTATTACAAATTTGAAAATCAAATGCACAGCAACATATATAAAGACCTATACACAAAGATCAGATACAATGAGTCATATATATGCAAGGCTGGTTTTATGTCTAGAAAACAATTAATATAAGGCCTCATCATAATAGGATAAAATAAAAAAAAGATTATCTCAATAGGTGTAATAAAATAATTTGCTAACATCTAAAACATTCACATTTTTAAAAAAGAGAACCCTCAATAACTAGTAATATAAATTATTTTTCTTACTCTGAAAATGGCATCTACAAAATAATATAAATAAATAAATAAAGATGACAACAAATAGCACACTTTAAATATTTCCTCTACCCCTAAGATTGAAAAATAAATAAATAAATAAATAAATAAATAAATAAATAAATAAATAAGTAAATAAATAAATAAATAAATATTTCCTCTACCCCTAAGATTGGATACATGCCATACAGGAAGTTTTATCTCAGTACTTCTGCTTAACAGTATAATAGAGATTCAAGACAATATAGTAAATTAATAAAGAATAAATAGATTGAAAAAAGAAGAAATAAAAATGGTCCTTTTTCACAAACAACACAATTTCTTATGTAGATATTTTAAAATAATTTAAATGACTAATAAGGAAATAAATGACTAATAAGGAAATTTTAGCAAAGATGCAAGATACAATTAATGTAAAATGTCAATTGGATTTTTATCTCCTACCAAAAAAAGTCTCTGAATGTGAAATTAAGAAAGCACTCTTATTCACAATGACATAAAAAATAATAAAATATTTAAGAACAATTTCAACAAAAAAGTATAAGACAGGTACACCGAAAACTACAAAACACTCCTGAGGGAAATTAGGTATCTCTAAGTGAATGGAGAAGTATATCAAGCTCATTGATTGGAAGAATAAATATTGATAGTATGGCAATTTTTTCAAACCAATCTGCAAAATCAGTGAAATTCCTATTGAAATCCTTATTTTGTAAATTAGCAAGCTGATGATAACATTTATTTAGAAAAGCAAAGGATAGCTACGGCAGTATTTTAAAAATAAGTACAAAACTGAAAGACTATCTGAATTCAAAACTTACTCGAAAACTAAATTAAATCTTACTAATAAAGTATAATATTTTCATAAAGATAAACATATAAATCAATGGAAAATAATAGAAAGTCCAGAAAAACACCAGCATGTTTTTGGTCAGCTGATTTAGGGTAAAAAGTGCCAGAAGATTCAATGAAAAGAGGTCAGCTTCTCAACAAACAATGAGGAAACAACTGGGTGTCCCAAAACATACATACATTTAGTATAAATTGAATGAACTTAGATCCTTACCTCACACCATGCACGAAAACAAAAACAAAAGCAAACAAAAAAATCTAAAAATGAGCAACAGACCTATACACTATATACAAAAACTAAAATTATAAAACTAATAGAGAAAATGCAGGAAAATTTTGCGTGGTCTTAAATTAGGCAAAGGTTACTTATACATGACATCAGATGTATAATTCACAAGAGACAACATTAAAAGTGCAACTTTATCATAATTAAAAACTGACTTCTCTGGGGGCACCAGCAGCGTATGAGGGCTCCTCATTATAGTATTATCATTTTGCTGAAGACTAAAAAAGAAAAGGATATTTTCATATACTTATTGTCCATTGGATTTTTTTTTAAATAAAGTTTCTCCCTCCTTTGTAGGAACTGCTTGACTGGAGCAAGCAGTTCAAGGACTATTAGCTGATGTACGTGTCACATTTTAAGCAGAAGTATTTTAGGGAATAAGTTTTCTCTCTTTTCTTTACTCTTAGGTGTTAACTCCATCTGTTATTCTTCACTATAATTTCTCTGATGCTGTCAAAAAAGTTTTTTTTAATAGTTTGCCAAGTTTTTCTAATTCTTCTCAGTAGGAATCTATTAGTCTAATTTACCTAGACCTCCTTTAATAGAAACAGAACATACAATTCACTTTTCAACAATGTCAAGTATTTTTGTTATTTCTAAAATCAATTATCTAGACTAAAATTTTCACTTACCAACTTACATGATGTTGTGTTGGAAAAAGTTTTTTTTTCATTTCCAAGTTTTATAATTTGGGGTCCAGGGCCACCCCCATTTTATTCATAAAATGAAATAAAATATTTTCATCATTTTAAAGTTTATAATATGTGTTAATTCTTTACAGAAAGATAGAATTAAATGAAATTTTATTTTTTAAAGATTCTATTGATTGATCAATTTATTAGAGGTCACGCAAGTGGGGAAGAGACAAAGGGAGAGGGAGAAGCAGACTCCTCACTGAGCAGGAGATCCCAGGACCCTGAGATCATGACCTGAGCCAAAGGTAGACACTTATCATCTGAGCCACCCAGGTACCCTGAATTAAATGAAATTTTAATTTATTAAGATGCAATTTTCTGATAAGTATCAGTCTAAACAAGTATTGATATTAATTTTATACCGCAGTGGCTTAGAGTGGCCTTACTGTATTACAATCATAGAATGTTACTGAACAAAAATGGGATAGATTAACTAGAGTGATCATATACATTGTTCACAAAGAAAACCTCTGAATAACTTCCAGCTATTTTTACCTTCAAAAAGACCAAATGTCATTTTTTAAAATGATGTGTAGTTGCCTAAAAGCCATTTTTAATGCAAGGAAACAAGAAGGGAGTTTTACAGACTACTGGATTAATCATTTTTAATAAGATATTATTTATGAGACTTTTATTTTATTATTATTATTATTATTATTATTATTTTTAATGAACAGATATGTTCACACATGATTTTTTTTATTTTTTATTCATGATAGACAGAGAGAGAGGGAGGGGGGCAGAGACACAGGCAAAGGGAGAAGCAGGCTCCATGCTGGGAACCCATCGTGGGACTCTATCCCAGGACTCCTGAGCCAATGGCAGGCGCTAAACCGATGAGCTACCCAGGCATCCCCTATAAGAGATTTTTAAAAATCACATCAGTGAATGAAATAATAGCCTAATTGATTGAAATGATAGCCTAATTAACTTCTACTCTTGTTACAGCAGTTCTCATTTGATTAGGCATGGTTTAAGAGTTACTTGAGTTAATTACTTGCTTTTTGTCCTTCTTTATAATTTATGTCATAAGACTATTCTCTATATATTCAATACCATGTTAAACATTCTAGATGGAAGATAATCTTCCCATCATTTGAAAGTTTAGTTTGTACTTTTATTTTAGCTTTGACTGCATAATTTAAAAGGTTATAAGAGCTAGTACAGGGATCCCTGGGTGGCGCAGTGGTTTAGCGCCTGCATTTGGCCCAGGGTGCAATCCTGGAGACCCGGGATCGAATCCCACGTCGGGCTCCCGGTGAATGGAGCCTGCTTCTCCCTCTGCCTATGTCTCTGGCTCTCTCTCTCTCTCTCTCTCTCTCTCTGTGACTATCATAAATAAATACAAAAAAAATTAAAAAAAAAGAAATGAAAAAAAAGAGCTAGTACACAGAACATATTATTTAGAATAATGTTTTTACCCATTTTCTCTTTAGCACAGACTATTTTATAAATTTTGTCATTTGTTACTATAATATTTTCTTATAGTACTTCAAAAAACTATCATTTACAAATTACTAACAGATTTAATCTATTGTGAAAACAATTTGTGTATATATATATATATATATATATTTTTAGTATATTTGATATAGCTTTTATCTTTGGCAACTATTCATAAAATATTTATTTGTTTTAAAAACACTTAAATAAAAAATAAAAATAATAAATAAATAAAATAAATAAATAAAAACACTTAAATATACTGGCATTTTTCAAGCCTCTAGTTTCTTTAGCTTTGAACTGTCCAATTTATGTGACCTTTGGCTAGCTTTTGAAAATATGCTCTCAACACTTAGTTCACCACTGAGTTCCAATTTGTGATACACAGAGGGAACTCTAGGAGTCCATTTATATGACAGATAGAAACGTCCTTTTTCTTTCACTGAATATCACTTTAAGAACCTAATAGGGGGAATGTAGCTTTCACAATATCTTCAGAGCCTCAAAAACTCAGCTAACTCTATTGAAAATTAGAAGACTGTAGATAGCTGATTTCCCCAACTTTACTCAAATGCACAGAGTCAACTTTGTATATTTCATGTATTCAGTGTACATTGCTAGCTTTTAAAAGTGTGTATTTTTAATGTGATTTTAGATCAACTGTAACTAACCTCTTTTAAAATCTCTATTTTTTAAAATGTTTATTTTATAATCTTCTATTGAAATACAGTCAATAACTAGAGATAGTGCATTAACATATCCAAGATAATTGAGAAACAAACAGATTTATATATGCCACATCCCTCAAGAATCAACTATATTTTGAAATAACTTTTGCCAAGAAAATTTTTTTAAAACTCCACATTCCCTCCCTCATTAATGAAGTTAGTTATGTCCCCTCTTCTCCAATTTGGGCCTGTGTGCAATCACATTGGATTTAAAAATGACTCTTTCTATAATCAAGCACTTTATAGTATCAGACCTAAGGCATCTTTATGAATAAAGCATGCATGAGCAACAATGTTGGGAATTACGTGTGGTCAATATGAAGTCTTTGTAGCACTACGAGAAAGGTTCTTCCTCAGCCGTGAACTGGTGAGGTGAATAATTCAAGTAAGAATTGACATTGCTGGAGACCAAAATGCTGAAACATCTCTTGATTAGAATTATAAGAACATGAGAGATTTTTGGAGAGAGAATAAAGGTCATTTGGTCCATCAAGGCATATCCTTTTTAGTACTCCATTTCAGCAAGGATGGCATCTAATTGTTTCTTGAAGGACATCCCTGCTTTTTGCCTCAACAACTTTGCCTGCAGGCTCTTCTAAGCATTAATTATTCTCCACATGAAAAGGTACTTTCTGAAATATGTGGTGAATTTATTTTTTAATTTCCATTTATGTCTGTTTGTCCTATAATCTGTATTAAAATGGAAATAATAATTTGGGTTGACATTATCTGTGGCAGTTAAGACTTTATATGCTTCAAAACAGACAGCTCCAACTCTGTCCTTCATATTATATGCCCAGATTTATGGTCCTAACAACCAGCACTGCATAGCAAACAGTGGTAGGGGTCCCAGTGAGAACATTGAATACTTTGAAAATTCATAATCCCTCAAGTATATATCTTTTCTTTGTAAAATAGAGATGGGTACTTACTAAAAATAACTGAAAAGTAAATTAATTCATTGGTGTATTCCTTATCACTTGCATATATACATATATATACATGTATTTTTATATACACATTTTTTACCCAAGATCAAATAATTATTTCATCATATTTGACTAAATATTTACAAAATATAAAACATAATCACAACTTACACAAATTTGGAAATATGCATGTAAAATACATAGTATTTTCAAGTTAACCGAAAGCAAAAAAAAATGCTATTATTCTGTAGACACAAAGAAATCTGAAAACTCATTTTTTCTAAACAGCAACTAACACCCTTTTATTTTTTGTTTTTTGAAATGTTAGGAAGGGGAAATAATTACTTATGCAATACACGTTTCCCTTTTGTAACATTAACTAAATTTTAGAAGATCAATTATTCTGTTGCAATGACACTAGTTAACATCTTACTTAGGCCAAATGTTGTAATGAAATCTCCATGACAAAGACAGATCCAGAGTGACTGGTAATCCAGGAGAGCCAGATAGTTAAACCAATCATTGCTTGACATTACGCTGACCACAGTGATTGGTTCTAGTTGATCCATTTAGATCAATGTTCCAAAGTTTGTTCTGACTTGTGAAAAACAATTATTTGTCTTCCCTTACATATGAAGGAGGAAATACGTGGCTTCAACTGGTGTCAGCAAATTGCCAATTATAAAATAATCTAAGACATGTGAAAATGTGAAGTAGAGCCCTCCCAAAGTGGGAACTGAAGCCCTGGAGACCAATCTAAATTTCAATTTTTCAGTTACAGACCAGAGAAATTTGTTTAAACTCTTTTAGTTTAGGTGTCATTAACTGCAAATGAAAGCATTCAAACTGGTAATCTAAATTTCATTTTTAAAATAAAATATATCGTTTTTGTGTTTATATAATGTTTATGTGCTTCACATCTGTGTGAGTCTAGATATTCATAGTTATGTCATAAACTATTTTTAAGGATCATGATAAAATTATGAATAATTAAGATACTCCAATTGCAACAGTTTAAAGGTAGGCAACACACATGCACACACACACACACACACACACACACACACACATAGATATATGCTGGAAAAGAGGTAGATGGACTAAGGAGCCTATGAACATGGTCTACTGGCTGGTCCTGGCAGCATACCTACCTCAACAGTAGCTAGTAGAAACATCAAATCTAATTAAAACTCCCCCCCCTCACTTTTTCAGTTATTACAGTATGGTCAATACCAGCACAGTAACCCAAAATAAACTTATCCACGGGATTGACCATTCTTTACAATATCCTGAAATAGAATGTCAGTTTAGACTTCTCACTTACATGTTACTTCTGAAAAAAAAAGGACATAGGTGAAGAAAAATATTCTTTTACTATTATTATTGCTTTCAGGGCCCTTGTCATTAGTTTTTATTGTCACAAAAGTAGAAGAAAGTTTCATATGATCATGAGAGATAGTTTAATCACAAAGGAAGAGGAAAGTTATGACAAGAGAAGTCTTTTTCTTTTATCACAAGAGCAGCAGGAGTCTCCCTTTATCCTGAGAAAAGTGAATCTCTTTTCCCATTTCTCTTTTTGAAACCCCTTTTGGAATAGAGGATCATAAATTTTAGGAAGGAAGAATTGATTCTGAGGCAATTTAGAATTTTTAGGCTTATTTTCTAATTTGAAAAAGTTGTTTAACTTCTAAGATTGCTTTTTCAACTATAAAAATCATCCTAATGTATTAAACCCTAATGGCCAAGGAATTAGAAAAATTAAAATAGAAAAATATAGTGATTCATAAATTTGTTTATTCATTCCTGTGATTCCTTGAGTTCTGCAGAACATTCTATGGGCACTTGGTTACTGGAGATAAGACAATATAAAATTAAAGTATGCAATATGTGCAATGTAAGACAAGGTGAGACTTTAGAGTAAGAAGAACTCTTGAAATTTAGTCAACAGTCATTAGATTGAAATGACAAGTGAAAATTGACTTTTTAGTGGGTAAACTATACATTTCTTATCACACTATGTACACACTGTTCAAACTATCCTACTTCTGATTAATTTTATATTACCCATCAATTATGACTTTATTTGTAGTTAACAAAAAATGGTAAGTAGTAATAGGACTGCTTGAGGACATTCTCAAACTTATATATTCCTTTTTATGACAAATTATACTATTTTTCTAAATCATTTTAGTAATAGAAAAACTGAATTCAATACATTTTCACCATGCCAACTATTCAAATACACAGTTGAATTGATCTTGCATTTTCAAAATAGTTTAAATAAATTTTTGCTATAGTAATGAAGCATAGAGTAGAAATAAACATGCACACTTCTAAAGATTTAAATATTACATATATTATTCAGCCATTTTTCAATGGCTAGCAATTTCATATAGTTAATAAACACCTATTAGCTATATTAACATAGTTAATAGAAAGACTTTTTTTTTGCTAATATGTTTGGAAAAGCCAAAAGTCATGAGTATGATTAGAAAATTATATGAATCCTTGCTTTGAATAATTCAATCTAAACAACTGATTTATATTATTTGAAGCAAATGAAGATATGCTTGCCCTTTAGGTGTTAATTATTTCAGCAAAACTATAAATTCTTGATTTACAATGAAGCGTAAAGATTACTGTTCTAACATGAGCTTCATGCTTACCACATACCACAGTTACTCGAATAAATGACACCAGATTTCTTTTTTTTTATTTTTTTGACACCAGATTTCTAAAGCAAATAATTCCCTGTGAGTAAATTGCACTTTGGCTTGACACTGCCTCCCACAGAAGCGGGTATATCTCTTGCCAGTCTCTTCCTTCCCCATGATCTATCCGTTTTCAACAAACACATTTAACAGCTGTGGATACAAACAAGGCACATTTGGCAAAAGTAGGAACCAGATGCCAAAATCTGAATGTATGTTCTATTCAAAGCATCCGGCCCTGTTGCTAACTCCTTGGTGTCACCGCTGTCGGCTCCCTCTCTTAATCATCTACTGGCAGGCAACAGAGGCGCATCTGGGGATATTGTCGAAGGTGATGTAGCTGTGCTCTGGCTACCTTGTGAGTTGTAACCATTTTGAGGTAGCTTCCTATTTCTAAGAATGTTTTGAAAAAACTATTATGAAATATGTTATACATTATGACATGTATTTATATTTTTATACTATATGAAATACACACACACACACACACACACACACACACATACTGTTATGAAACACTAAAAGAGCTCATTGAAAATAAAAATCCCAAATTTAAGACTTTCAAATTTCTGCCTGGGAGCAAGACACTGTTATCTGAAATAGTTAAAACACATCCTTACAAAGTATGTGTGAACAAATGTAAGGTACAAATTAATAGTGAAATCTGCATGATAAATGACTTTAGCTACCTAGGCAGAGGATTTGTTGTAGCTCAGATTCTCTTATGCCTGAGGCTAGCTTGCATGTGTGGAGTTTATTTGGAATTTGAGCCCAGAGAGCAGAAGGGAGGAACAAAGTAGTGAGGTGAGGTGGGAAGGGGCAGGTAGTTCAAAAGGGAAGTAGTAAATCCAACAGTAAGGTAGGCATCTCTTGATTTTTGCTGGATCCCATGGTACACACTCTGGGGACGCTCCTGAAATATTTTTTTCAGAGATACATATCTGAGGGAGGAAAAGGGGAAACATTGATTTTTATTCCCCCATCTGAGAATTATTTCCTGCTTTCCTGTGCCACTTAGAAATTTTGGAGTTGTGCATGTGAGAATGTTGACTAGATTACTGTGGTCTCCTCATTGTGTGTAAGAGAAGAAAGGAGTATTTCACATGGCACGAGCTTGTGTCAAGGCATTGTTAAATTACACCCAAAGTTGCTGGATTCTGGAATCTAAGGTGGAACTTATGAGATTTGAGTTGGTAAATAAGCAGTAACAAATACACAGCTACTATTTCCTTAGCTTTCTACATACATTGTCACATTAATGTTCACAATAACTCTAAAAGTAGATATTCTTATCATTATGCTTCTATTTTATAGTTGAAACTAAGGATGTAGAAAAGTAAGGCAGTTTTCCCAGGATCATTCAGATAGAGAGGCCCAAAACTAGAATTTGACCTTTTTCTGGATGCTGTACAAGATTCAGTCCCTGTTAACAGAGGCTCTTATCTACCAGTGACTTAAAGATCTGTTCCTCAGCACAGATGGAATGCTTTGTTCATTCCAGGTGATAGAAGGTCTGCCAGAGTTGCTACACTTGAAAATTACTCCCTAATGCTGACTCCCTAATGCTCATGCCTCATTCTCATCTATCACCCCTGCTCAGTTGACCTTCATTTTTTTAAACAAGATTTTATTTATTTTTTGAGAGAGAGAGAGAGAGAGAGAGAGAGAGCAGGGAGAGGGGCAGAAGGAGAGGGAGAGAATCCCAGGCAGACTGTACTGAGTGCAGAGCCTAGGCAGGGCTTGACTTTCCCAGGACTCTGAGGTCATGACCTGAGCCAAAAGTAAGAGTCAGACACTTACCCAACTGAGTCATCCAGGTGCCCATTAGGTGACCTTCCTATAGTGTCTCCTAGCTCCTCCCTCTGCCCCTAGGCCCTGACCCATTCACATAGTCACTTTCTTAGGGTTCTCAAAAAAGAATTGATAAATAAATCATAGCAAAACCTAACCAAACAGATTAAATATGTTTTTTTTCTTTCAACAGTATTGAAATAACCATTTATTCTTCAAAGGAATTATGGGTGCTGTTCAGTCACTGGAAAAGGAAAACTGAAGAAAAATAGACCAAGAAAAGGAACTAAATCATCTATATTACAACCTACCATCATTTTATGTGTAGAAGAATAACCAATTTCTACAAACTATCCCTTTATGGTTTGGTTAAATTTAAGGTCAGAAGCAAGAAAATAATATGAGTGAATTAAATGTGCATTGGTTAACATAGATAATTTAAAATAAAATGCAGATATACACAGAAGTATATGGAAGACAACAGTTATTTTGAGTCTTACCTAGAGGAAAAAGAGTTTGCATTTCATAGGCAGAAGTGAAATCAATCTAAGTCCTCAAAGAGGAGTATGGGAGTATATAGCATTTGAAAAAGAAAATCTTTGGGCAGCCCTGGTGGCCCAGCGGTTTAGCCCTGCCTTAAGCCCAGGGCATGATTCTGGAGACCTGGGATTGAGTCCCACATCAGGCTCCCTGCATGGAGCCTGCTTCTCCCTCTGCCTGTGTCTCTGCTTCTCTCTCTCTCTCTCTCTCTCTGTGTGTGTGTGTGTGTGTCTCTCATGAATAAATAAATAAAATCTTAAAAAAAAAAGAAAAGAAAATCCTAATAGCTATGTTAAGGTCTGGTGTGAATCGAAAAATCAAATTACTAAAATAAAAGAAATAAAATAGCTGATTTCTATAAAGTGAAATATGAGTTGGTAAGGGATCCAGATTTATTAAGGACAAAATTACCAAGATTTATTGATGGGAAAAGTTATGAAATACATGTATATATGTGACTCTAAGTCACATATTAGAGCATCAAGATTTACTTAGAGTGATAGAGACATTAGATAGGACTGACAATTTCTAGGAAAATACATGATGGATGCTACTTTATTAAGAGAAAGAAAAAAGAGACTAGAAATGGCTGATCCCGGTAGAAAAATAAATATAAAAAGAGTTTTATTTTTTTATTTTTATTTTTTTTTATAAAAAGAGTTTTAGATAGAATGTTGATCATACTACAAGCCTTCAAATGTTTTTCTAGTTAACAACTAAAGGGGAAAAGGTAGTAATGAATGAGACATAAGGTTGCCAGAAATTGAATAGGAGAATCGGGGACATTATCAATATAGAAAAAATAGTGGTGTTGGCATCCAGTCCTGCCAAAAATCCCCCCAAAATATGGAAAAAAAATCCTTAGTGTGAAGTAATTTATATCACAGAATGATTCCAGTGACAAAGAAAGAGCACCAAAATTTAAGAGATGAGGCAGGCATATAGACAAATGCAATGGAATGCTATATCAAGTTAATCTTACATTAACCAGGAAATATGATTCATCTTTAAATCTCTCAAAGTTCATTGTAGTCATAGTTGAATACAGAAAATTATTAGGTATAGTAAAATGTTTTTACTGAAACATTATAAAGTGAGCAAAATAAATGAAATATCTACTGTACTTCTGAAGGATGACCATGAAATTTTAATGCACTATAAGATTAATAATATAGCTCAATAAGATTGATATATTAAAATATATAATCTATTAATACTTAAGGAATTATAGTAGTATTTTTTTAAATTTTATTTATTTATTCATGAGGGACACAGAGAGAGAAGCAGAGACATTGGCAGAGGGAGAAGTATGCTCCCGATGAGGAGCCCGATGTGGGATGCAATCCCAGAACCCCGGGATCACAGCCTAAGCCAGAGGCAGACATCTAACCACTGAGATACCCAGGTTCCCCAAGGAATTTTAGTAGTTTGTCAGATAAACATGCAAGTCCTTTAGTTGTAGACTTCAAAATTTTAACTTCTACACCAATGAATATAAGATACATAATTATGTACGTAGTCCATTTTGCTAAGTAACATGACTACATGCATTTGAATAGATTTTTATCTAGTGAAAGAACTAACAGCATGACAGCTATTCACTGCCTCCTATGAATTGGAAAAACGGTATTGATGGTCTAAGACATGCATTTTTATTGTTGTTCAGTCAGAACTTGAAATATACTAAGAATTCCAGGACTCTGAGAAGTATTATGAGAAGGCAGAATATATTATTTTAACATTTGAAGCAAGTAATAAAAATGTCTATTCTAAACCGACATTCAAGTTTATTAATATATTAATAAGGGCAGCAATATGTTGTCATTTTTTCCTTAGAGTCATGAGGAATTATTTCAAATATGAAGCTACATATTATTGATTGAGAAACTTAATATATAAAAATTAAAGATGTCACATGTAAAAAATAAGATGTTCATCAGTTCAAACCAAAATCTCTTTAATATGGTTAAAATTTTATTTTACTAATCATGTATGTAATATGCTTAAGAAGCATGGCATTCAGAACTATATATGTTAAATACTTCACTTAAGAATTTTATTATGAGGGCAGCCCTGGTGGCTCAGCGGTTTAGTGCCGCCTTCAGCCCAAGGCATGATCCTGGAGACCCGGGATCAAGTCCCACGTCGGGCTCCCCGCATGGAGCCTGCTGCTCCCTCTGCCTATGTCTCTGCCTCTCTCTCTCTATTATGTCTCCCATGAATAAATAAATAAAATCTTTAAAAAAAAGAATTTGATTATGAGGGACAACTGGGTGGCATAGTGGTTGAGCATCTGCCTTCAGCCTAGGGCATGATCCTGGGGTTCCAGGATCAAGTCCCGCATTGGGCTCCCTGCATGGAGTCTGCTTCTCTTTCTGCCTGTGTCTCTGCCTCTCTCTCTCTCTCTCTCATGAATAAATAAATAAAATATTTAAAAAAGAATTTAATTATGACCATGAATGCCTTTTTTATTTTAAAAGGTAAAGTTATTTTAACACACGCAATAGAGCAATGTCCACTCTTTGAATCATTTTTTGTTTTTGTATTTTAATGATATAGGTGGTTGCAAGCAATATTTTTGCAATTTTAAAATTGAAAACTTTTACTTTATGAATACTAAATGGCCAAGAACTAAACATGAAGAGATGAAAAAAAGAGCAGCAGATGGGGAGGATGTGAAGCCAACCATACTTAAGAAGCCGAAACCAATTAGAAAGGTATCACTGAAAGCTATTCTACACAGCCGACCTAAAATGGAGAGCAAGTATAATAATAAAATGCCATGGTTGATAGCTCGTAAGGCCTGTGGAATGTCAAGAAGCAGTACGAGTGCAATGTTAGCACCTTAATAAGCAATTTATGAGTAATTCAATGCAAGACTGTTTCTGTTTTTGGAAATGAAAATAATCGATCGAAACAAGAAAAGTCAAATCGAAATGAAAATAATCGAATCGAAACGAAAATAATCGAATCGAAAAGAAACGAATTGAATTGAATCGAATAATATCAAATCGAATCGAAAATAATCAAATCGAATTGGAAAAAAATCGAAACGAAAATAATCAAATAGAAACAAAAATAATCAAATCGAAACGACAAAAGTCAAATCGAAATGAAAATAATCGAATCGAAACGAAAATAATCAAATCGAAAAGAAACGAATTGAATCGAATCGAAAAAAATCAAATCGAATCGAAATTAATCAAATTGAAACGAGAGAAATCAAATCGAATCAAAAATAATCGAATCGAATCAAAAATACACAAATCGAAATGAAAATAATCGAATCGAATTGAAAAAATTCGAATTGAAAAGAAACGAATTGAATTGAATAGAATAAAATCAAATATAATAGAAAATAAACAAATCGAAACGAAAATAATCAATCGAAACGAAAATAAATGAATCGAAACGAAAAAAAATCAAGTAGAAGTGAAAAAAATCGAAACGAATCGAAAATAATCAAATCGTATCAAAAATAAATCGAAACGAAAATAATCAAATAGAAACGAAAATAATCAAATCGAATCGAAAATAATCTAATAGAAATGAAAATAATCTAATCGAATCGAAAATACTTGAATTGAAACGAAAATAATCGAATCCAAATGAAAAAAATCGAATCAAAACGAAATAATCGAATCGAAAAGAAAAAAATCGATCAAATAGCATCAAATCGAAAAAATCGAATCGAATCGAATTGAAAAAATAGAATTGAAACGAAAATAAACGAATCGAAACAATAATAATCGAATCGAAACGAAAATAAATGAATCGAAACGAAAAAAATCATGTAGAAGCGAAAAAAATCAAATCGAATGGAAAATAATCAAATTGAATCGAAATTAATCGAATCGAATCAAAAATAAACAAATAGAAACGAAAATAATCGAATCGAAAGGAGAAAAGTCAAATCGAAATGAAAATAATCGAATCGAAATGAAAATAATCGAATCGAAAAGAAACAAATTGAATTGAATCGAATAATATCAAATCGAATCGAAATAATCAAACCGAATTGACAATAATCAAATCGAAATGAGAAAAATCAAATCAAATCGAAAATAATTGAATCGAATAGAAAATAAACAAATCTAACTGAAAATAATCGAATCAAATCGAAAAAATTCTAATCGAAAAGAAACGAATTGAATCGAATCGAAAAAAATCAAATAGAATTGAAAATAATCAAATCGAAACGAATGTAATCAATCGAAACGAAAATAATTGAATCGAAACCAAAATAATCAAATGGACATGAAAATAATCGAATCGAAAATAATCAAATCGAAACTAAAATAATCAAATCGAATCGAAAATAATCAAATCGAATACAAAATAATCGAATCGAAACGAAAATATTCGAATCGAAACCAAAATAATCAAATCGACATGAAAATAATCGAATCGAATTGAAAATAAATCGAAACTAAAATAATCGAATTGAATCGAAAATAATCAAACCGAATAGAAAATAATCGAATCGAAATGAAAAAAATCAAGAAGCGAAAATAATTGAATCGAAACCAAAATAATTAAATCGACATTAAAATAATCGAATCGAATCGAAAATAATCGAATCGAAATGAAAATAATCGAATCGAAATGAAAATAATCGAATCAAAACATAAATAATCAAATCGAAATGAAAATAAACGAATCGATTTAAAAAATCGAATTGAAACGAAAATAATCGAATCAAATCGAAAATAATTGAGTCGAAACGAAAATAATTGAGTCAAAACAAAAATAATCCAATCGAAATGAAAATAATCGAATTGAAACGAAAATAATCAAATGGAATAAAAAGAATACAATCAAAAGAAAAATAATCAAAAAAAACAAAAAAATAATCAAATCGAAATGAAAAAAATGGAATCGAATCGAATCGAATTGAATCGAAGAAAATCAAATCGCATCGAATCGATAAAAATCGAATGGAATGGAATTGAATTGAAACGAAAATAATCGAATCGAAACGAGGATAATCGAATCGAATAAAAACATAATTGAAACGAAAATAATCGAATCGAAACCAAAATAATCAACATGAAAATAATTGAATCGAATCGAAAATAATCACATCGAAACGAAAAGAATCGAATCGAATAGAAAATAATCACATCGAAACGAAAATAATAGGATAGAATCAAAAGTAATCAAATCGAATAAAAAATAATCGAATCGAAATGAAAATAATCGAATCGAAACAAAAATAATTAATCGAAACGGAAATAATCAAATTGAAACGAAACAAATCGAATCGAAACAGAAAAAATCAAATCGAAACAAAAAAAATCGAATCAAAAAAAAATCGAATTGAATAGCATTGAATCGGAAAAAAAAGAATCGAAACGAAAATAAATAATCGAAACAATAATAATCGAATCGAAACGAAAATAAATGAATCAAAACGAAAAAAAAAGTAGAAGCGAAAAAATCGAAATGAATCAAAAATAATCAAATCGTATCGAAAATAATCAAATCGAATAAAAAATAATCAAATAGAAACGAAAATAATCGAATCGAAACGATAAAAGTCAAATCAAAATGAAAATAATCGAACTGAAACGAAAATAATCAAATCGAAAAGAAACAAATTGAATCGAATCGAAAAAAATCAATTCGAATCGAAAATAATCAAATCGAAACGCGAAAAATCGAATTGAATCGAAAATAATCGAATCGAATCGAAAATAAACAAATCGAAATGAAAATAATCGAATCGAATCGAAAAAATTCGAATCGAAAAGAAACGAATTGAATCGAATCGAAAAAAATCAAATCGAATCGAAAAAAATCAAATCGAATAGAAAATAATCGAATCGAAACGAAAATAATCAATTGAAATGAAAATAATCGAATCGAAACCAAAATAATCAAATCGAGATGAAAATAATCGAATTGAAACGAAAATAATCAAATCGAAACTAAAATAATCGAATCAAATCGAAAAAAAAATCAAATCTAATAGAAAATAATCGAATCGAAATGAAAAAAATCAAGTAGAAGCGAAAATAATTAAATGGAATCAAAAAAATCGAATCGATATGAAAATAATCAAATCAAAACGAAAATAACTCGAAATCGAAACAAAAAAATCGAATCGAAACAAAATAGTTGAATCGAAACGAAAATAATCGAATCGAAATGAAAATAATCGAATCAAAATGAAAAATATCAAATCGAATCGAAAAAGTTCGAATCGAAAAGAAACGATTGAATCGAATCGAAAACAATCGAATCGAATCGAAAATAATCAAATCGAAATGAGAAAAATCTAATCGAATCGAAAATAGTCGAATCGAATCGAAAAACAAATCAAAATGAAAATAATCGAATCGAATCGAAAAATTTGAATCGAAAAGAAACAAATTGAATTGAATTGAAAAAAATCAACTCGAATCGAAGAAAAATAATCAAATCGAAAATAATCAGATCGAAAAAATAATAAATCAAACGAAAATAATCGAATCGAATCGAAGAATAAGCGAATCGAATCGAAAATAACCAAATCGAAACTAAAATAATCGAATCGAATCGAAATAATCAAATCGAATAGAAAATATTCGAATCGAAACAAAAATAATCAATCGAAACAAAAATAATCGAATCGAAACCAAAATAATCGAATCAAATCGAAATAATTGAGTCGATTGAAAATAATCAAATAGACATAAAATAATCGAATCGAATCGAAAAAAATCAACTCAGAATGAAAATGATCAAATCGAAATGAAAATAATCAATCGAAAAGAAAATATCGAATCGAAACCAAAATAATCAAATCGACATGAAAAAAATCAAATCGAATCGAAAATAATCAAATCGAATCGAAAATAATCAAATCGAAACTTAAAATCGAATCGTATTCGAAAATAATCAAATCGAATCGAAAATAATGAAATCGAAACAAAAATAATCAAATCGAATCGAAAATAATCAAATCAAATCGAAAATAATCAATCGAAATGAAAATAATCGAAACGAAACCAAAATAATCAAATCGACATGAAAATAATGGAATCGAATCGAAAGTAATCAAATAGAAACTAAAATAATCGAATCGAATAGAAAATGATCAAATCGAATAGAAAATAATCAATCCAAACGAAAATAATCGAATCGAAACCAAAATGATCAAATCGACATGAAAATACCCAAACGAAATGCTGTGGAAGTGAACCGTACAGTCAGTCAGGATGCGGGAGGGACAGGCCATGAGCTCAACTCTCAGACGTGTGTGAGCTGTGCAGGCCGACGTGTGCTAGACACTTACTGATGGGAGCTAGGACCGAGCTACACTCTCATTGAAGAAGGACGTTTGCAATCTCTGTATTGACTCAGATACACGAAGTTGAGTCCTGTCGCTTCCACATGCTTTTCACACAACCTCTTCCGGCACCTCACATAAATAAAAAATCTTTAAAAAAAAATGAAACAAGGTGTTCTTGATGTGCTCATAGTTTTAATTAAACATGAATCAAGCGACCTTTTGGCTCCTTGACATGCAGGATTCTATGTATTCAACATATAAACATTACACAGATGTTGACGTGTAAATATTACAAATAGAAGGAGAGCTAAAGAGAAAAAAATGTGATTTAACAAGAGAAAGGGGATCCCTGGGTGGCGCAGTGGTTTAGCACCTGCCTTTGGCCCAGGGCGCGATCCTGGAGACTCGGGATCGAATCCCACGTCGGGTTCCCGGTGCATGGAGCCTGCTTCTCCCTCTGCCTATGTCTCTGCCTCTCTCTCTCTCTCTCTCTCTCTCTCTCTTTCTCTGTGTGACTATCATAAAAAATAAAAATAAAAAAATAATAAAATAATAAAAAAAATTTAACAAGAGAAAGGCAGTAGGTAAAAAGAAGAAAAAAAAAGTAACAGAATACAAACCCAAAGTGAATGTACTATAAATATATTGAAGATCTTAATACCATCAATATTGCATAAATGTAAATATTAGGCTAAAAGTATTAGGTCTAATAAAGATGAACTTTATTGGGGTTAGCTCAATCAAATATTTAGAAATTAAGATGTCAACCTATGTTAAGAGGACCCCCCCAAAATGCCAAATATCTGAATTATTAAAATGATATAAATATGTACTATACAGTACATCTCAACTGTGAAGATCTTTTTACCTTTAAATATAATAAAAGAAGGACAATAGAAAGAAATTTTAGTATATAATACAGTTCTTCCTCATTATATGGTAATGGAATTAATTTAAATGAGAATCTGTGTGACATCCTATATGTAACCTCTGTTCTACCTTTATCTGTTCTATCTTTATGAACTTCTTGGTAGTTTCACTTATTAAAAGATTCTAACAGTATTTAGCTCTCTCTAAAGGGACCTTTGAGACCAAAATGGTTGCAACAGAATCTTTCTTTCTGTAAAAGATACCATAAAACAATTAAATGTTACTTGAGTCCTCACTGAAAACCATTCTCACTAAAACTAATGATTCCCTATGTCAATATTAAAATCTATTTTTTAACCTCATTTTGGACTTATAAAAATATTAAAATATATTTAAATATCTCATACTGAATATCTAGCAATAGCCACAAGGAAAAATAGCACAAATTTAATACTGTTATACTAAAATACATTTTATCTTTATACTTCAATGTTTTAATATTAATAACAGATTCTATACTGCTTTATATTTTTTCTTATTTAATCATCTCAACATCCTTGTAAAAATAGTACAGATTTATTTTAAAAATAAGGAGAAAAGCTCATGGAATAAAATATTTTGTCAGATGAACATGCATCCATTTCTTCTATATTTGTTTCTCTATAATTTATTATTGTTGTTCAACTTACTTGAGATTATTTTTTTGAAAATGTTTTACACTTCCATAGTACAAATTTATGGCAAATAGAAATTATTATTTTGTTCTTTCACTCAGTACAGAGTTTTAAAGTCAAAACAGTATAAAACTGAGCTTCAAGGGAAGAATTCTGTGGCTAAGTAGAATCATGTAAGGATGTACTTAAGAGTAGGTTGTGTGGTTAACTGATATCACCACTCCATTACTTCTATAATTTTTCATGATTTATATTATCTTCTCCAGATATTTCCAAGCTAGTGAGGAAATTCAGAACACAGTTTCAGGGTAACTACTATGTTTCCTTTTAACTCCCTATAGTTTAACTTCCTTCACATTTTAGGAAGGACAAAGTCTAAGAAAGGCATGTTCAAAGAGAAGACATTGAGGAAACTTACTCATGGCATTTATAATCTTGTAGATTTATTTTTTTTATGTTCAAAATAAACAGAACCTGGAAAATTACTGAAAAGTACCTATGGGATAAAGTTTGGCATAATTCTAAAAACAGAATGAAAAAAGAAGAAGAAGAAAGAAAGAAAGAAAGAAAGAAAGAAAGAAAGAAAGAAAGAAAGAAAGAAAGAAGAGAAAAAAAGAACAAAGAAGAAAGAAAGGAGAAAAGAAAGAAGTAATGTGAATTAGAAATGAAAGAACTAGGAGTAAATTTTTTAAAAAGGAATAAAAACATTTTTTTAAAGTGTCCTCCAATATTTAAATACTTTATTAGAAGAGAAAATAGATCAATTATTCATGATTCATGACTATAGTTTTCAGATTAGTGTTTAAAAATTAAGGGGCTACACTTTTTTGACATTACAGAATAGTTAAGGTTGTCTAGAGATAGAATGAGATAGCTTTCTAGGCTTGTTTTCTCATTAATTTGGATGAGGTGGTTTCTAATATCCCTTTCAGTTTTACTATTGCAGTGTTATCTTTTTAAAAAAGATTTTCTTTATTTAATAAAGAGAGAGAGAGACCACATGAGCAAGGCAGAGCTACAGGAGAGGGAGAAGCAAACTCCCCTCTGAGGAGTGAATCTGCTGTGGGGCTCCATTCTAGGACTCCAGGATCATGACCTGGGCGGAAGGCAGATGCTTAACTATCTGAGCCACCCAGGCACCTTGCACGATATTATCTTCCTCTGGATATTTAGAGTGAGTGTAACATGAGACAACCCACCTGCATACATCTGCTAAGCAGTTTACAACTCCCCGAGATTATCCCCCTCTTTACATTATCCCTGATGAATACTCTTAAAAGTCGAAGTGAATTCAAAACAATCCTAATGCTGTCCCTGATGCCCATACCTCTCTTATTGCAATGTACCACTTTTTACCATTTATTATGTTTGTTTAGACATTCATTTATTTCCTTGATAGACAGTAAGCACTGCTTATAAATTGTAATTTGGGGGGAAGGATCTTCCATATTGAAATCATTTGGGGTTTTAAAAGGCAAATTCCTGGAATTGATTCTAGAACTACAGGAAGACTTGCCATTATTTTCTGTATAATACACTGAACTTTATTCTTTTAAATGCTTAGTGTTACAAAGCTACTGCTATAAATTCTTTTATTTACCTTTGTGTTTTCCAACTTCTGTCAACTCTTGGCCTAATCATTACTAATACCCAGCCTCAGCCGTACCGAGCTGCTGATTTATTTCTGAATACATCTTCAGGATATCAGGATATCCTCAGACGTCATCGTTCTGGGCAGGCTGATGTTAATCTTGTTATAAACCTTGCTCCCTAGGAGCTATTTTCTGACTGCTTTCTCCTATTTATGCCTTACTTAGGATCCTGTTTCAAAATAGACCAAATGGAAACACACTCTTGCTTGACTGATGCTGTGATCTAGAATATCCTATTACACACTTTATCCATCAAGGTGAACCACACAGCATCTTGAAGATAGCCTAAATCATGCCCACATGTGCTACCTCCCTTTAATGATTCTAATTAAGACTCCTTTTCTTCCAACAAATGACCAGCCCTATACCTAAGACTCTTCTTCAGTGGCCCAGTCCTAATCACAAATATGCAATTTTACTTCTTGCTGTACCCTCAATGAGTGGAAAGCCTGGCTTCTTGTAAAAGATGAGAGAGGGTAGTCCTAGCCTCAGTGAGAGGGGGCATTTAAGGTAACATTATCACAAACCTCAAAACAGTTTGTCCCCTTTTCTTTTCACCTCTCTCCCCCATATGCCTAGACAGGATGAAACAGATGCTCATCAATTCTTAAAATCCCTTTAAACTATATAATGTACACTCTCAGATTAGTGAGATTAAAACACATGGTAGTTATATAATTTATAATGTGTCCAGAATTAATCAATAGATCAACAGCACTATTTGCAAGGTAGGCAGTCAGGCCTGAAGATTTTTTTACCAAAAGCCCAAAAAGGAAACACTTCTCAAGTTGCTGTTGGTTATCATGATCTGAGCAAACAAATGGTATTGCTGCACAACGTCAATAGCCCACATTCTACGCCTTGCTTTGCTTTTTAACAAACTGTGAAAAGACCAAC
>NW_024570747.1:0-62729 GCF_018345385.1 Vulpes lagopus | reverse complement strand
AGCTGAAATTTACATTACTTCAGTCACAGCAAAAAAACAAAAGTTTACAGCTTAATGTCCTAGAGAGCCCCACATTAGCATAAGAACTGAGCCCAGGCAAGGGCAGGAAGCCCCTATTAGAATGAGAAAAGAGCTCAATGCCCTTGAAGGCCCCATTGCAAAATGTAAACAGAACTTGAGGAATTGCTCAAGCCCTTCTGGAGGTCCCCCAGACCAGCCCTTAAACTAAGCTAAAACCCACCTCGGGGTCCAAGTCTCTGCTCCGCTGTGTCGGGTATACTTGGACACAAGCTAGAGCTTGTAAATAAACCCTCCTGTGATTGCATCAGTGTCGGCTTCTGGGTGGTTTGTTGGATTCACAATCTTGGGCACAACAGTCTGAGAAAAAAAACAAAACCAAAAGAAGCTCGGACGCAGGCAGAGTGAAGGCAGGGTTCTGAGAGAAGCGGTGGAGACCCGGGGGCTTGGGGGCTCTTCTGTGGAAGCCCCTGCTGACTGGGGGGGGGGCAGGATGCTCAGCCCCAGAGCCAGAGGACCAACCCACATCACGCCCTCCAGCGCTGAGTATCAGATAGCAGCACAGCGCCGCCCGCTGGAGGCCAGAGGCACTGATGCCCACGCCGCCTCTGACTCCACAGGTGCATCTCCCAGGCACATGGGCATCTGACAATCAGCCCCATGGCCCATCCCCAGACCCCGCACAGACCACTCGCTGACACCAAGTGGTCGGACCACGGAGGCTGCAGAGCTTCAGCTCTGCCTGGAAAGTAGGGTCTAGCTTCCTTTGTACTTTGGGCTTTATTTTCATTTATTCACTTTGATTCTTTTTTATTAATTGCTTTCTTTTAATTTTTTATCTCATTATTTTTTCCAGAAAAGAAGGAAGAAAAAGAAAAACCAAGAAAACAATAACAACTGCCCTCCCAAAAAAAAAACCCCACCAGATTATTTCACCTGCTTGTTAAAAGATTCTAAATCCCAAAATAGGAAACACAATTAAAGTACCATGAAAGTAAAAATAAGAAATATATAAGGTACATACATAAAAAAAACCCAACTCCCTAACCCTCTTACCCTTTTCCAAAACCGTACCCTGACCCTGACTCTGACCTAACCCCAACCATAACCCCTAACCAAACACTAACCCTAACACTACCCCAAACCCCTATCCTAATCCGAACCCTTGCCCTAACCCTAAACCTAGCCCTAACTTTAACCCTAACCCTAACCCCAACCCTAACTCACACCCTAACCCCTAACCCTAACTGCAAACCTAAGCCCAACCCTAACTCTAAGCATAACCCTAACCCTAACTCCTAACCTCCTGCCCTAATCCCTAAAGCCTAAGCCCTAACCCTAACTCTAAACCCTGTCCCTAACCCTAACCCCTATGCCTAATCCCTAACCCCCATCCTAACTCCTAACCACTGACCCTTACAATTATCCCTCACCCTAACCTCTAATCAGTAACCATAAGCATAAACACTAACCCCTAACATCTAACGAAACCTAACCACCAACTCTCTCCCCTCCCCTGACCCTACCATTCATTCTACCCATTCACTTACCCTGTGGTTCTGAGGAGTCCATTCTGATGTGGACGTGGCTCCCAACGGCGCCTCCAGAGTCCTCTAGGGGGTCCTGAGGAAGCCGGGCTCCTGTGAGTGCAGACGCGGCCTCACGTGTTCCTGAGTTATAGTCAGCAGGGTCCTGAGGACGCTGGGTCTCCTGTCACTGTGGACTAGGTCTCACATCCTCTGGAAGCCTCACAGCAGGTCCTCAGGAGGCCGGAGGCTCCTGTCAGCCAGGACATGGCCCCATGGCCCCCCGGAACCACACCGTGGGTCCTGAGGAGGCTGTAGGCTCCTTTCAGCATAGACGCAGCCCCATATGTCCCAAAGCCAAAGTGCAGGTCCTGAGGAAGACGGGGGTCCTGTCAGTGTTGACGTGGCCCCACATTTTCCTCAAGCCTCACCATAAGACCTGAGGAGGCTGGGGGCTCCTGTCGGCATGGACGTGGCCCCAAATCTTCCCAAACCTTCACAGTGGGTCCTGAGGAGGTCGGAGACTCCTGTCAGTGTGGATGCGGCACCCACATCTTTCTTAGGCCTCACCGCAGGCCCTGACAAGGCTGGGGGTCTTCTGTCCGCATGGACGCATCCCCATTTTCCCGAAGTCTACACCGGGGGTCCTGAGGAAGTCAGCGTCTGGTTGTGTGGATGTGGCCCCACGTCCTCCCAAAACGTCACCACGTGTTCTGAGGAAGACGGTGGGTCCTGTCACCGTGGATGCGGCCCCCAGGTTCCAGAAGCCTCAACTTTTATCTGAGGGGCCTGGGAGCTCCTGCCAGAGTGGAGGTGGCACCACATCTTCCTGAAGCCTCCCCGCGGTTCCTGAGGTGGTCCAGGGGCTCCTGTCTGCGTGGATGTTGGCCCACATCTTCCTGAAGCCTCACCGCGGGTCCTAAGGAGACCACGGTTCCTGTCAGCGTGATTGCCGCCCAATATCCCCCTGAAGACTCCCCGCGGGTCCTGAGGAGGCTGCAGCTCATCAGCGTGGACGCGTCCCCACATCGTCCTCAGGCCTCCCCAGCACAGGCAGGCTCCTGTTTGTGCAGGCGGATGAGACCTACTGCGCATGCGGGCTCCCTGTGCGGGACCTGGGCTCAGGCGCCCCCTGTGGGACGCTCAGGCGCTGCAGGAGGCCTTGCAGGAGGCGGCCTGCCTGCGCCGAGGCCGCACCTGCCTCCTTCCAGGCTCCAGCTGAGGCCTGTTAGCTTCGGAAACGTCTCACTGAAACGGGGCCCAACACCCGGCTTCCCCAGAAATACTTAAGGCCCCTGAGAAGAAGAGCTGAAATTTACATTACCTTTTAACTAGCAGGCCAAAATAATCTGCTGTTTCTTTGGGGGGGGGAGGGCAGTTGTTATTGGTTTTCTTGGTTTTTCTTTTTCTTCCTTCTTTCTTTTCTGGAAAAAATAATGAGATGGAGAAATTCACCTCCATAAAATAACATGAGGTAGTACTCAGAGCCAGGAAGTGCATCAATACGCATATAGGATGTCTAACTAGAGTTAAAAACAATGATTATAAAGATAGCAGCTGGGCTGGAAAAAGAGCACAGAAGAAAACTAGAGAATCCCTTACCGTAGAAATAAAAGAACTAAAATCTAGTCAGGCCAACGTTAAAAATGCTATAACTGAGATGCAGTCCCAAGAAAGGTTATGGACCACAGAGGGAGACTGAGGGAACTCAGCCACTTATTAAAACAATAACATTCATATCATCGGAGACTCAGAAGAAAAGGGCGCAGAAGTTTTATTTGAACGAATTATGTAAACTTCTATAACCTGAGGAAGGACACAGACACTGAAATCGAGAGACAGAGAACTCCCAATAAATTCAACAGAAGCTGACCATCACCCAGGCACATCCGAGTCAAAGTCACAAAATACACAGACGAGAAAAGAATCCTGAAAGCAGTGGAGGTGGGGCTTTGGGGGGCGGTAGTCCTTACCTACAAGGGAGGATGAATCAGTTTGCAGCAGATCTGTTCACAAACTTGGCAAGCCAGAAGGAAGTTGGAAGGAAATATTCAATATGCTGAATGGGAAAAGTATGCAGCCAAGAATTCTTTCTTCTGTTTTTTTAAGAATAATCATCAAAACTTATTTAATCTCACAAGGAAGAAATTAAAAATTTCTGAACAAAAAATGCCATTTTCCTCAATCGTAATAGCAAAAATTTATTGTTTTTAATTTTTTTTTAATTGGAGTTCAATTTGTAAGAATTCTTTCTTCAGCAAGGCTGTCATTCAGCATAGAAGGAGAGATAAAGAGTTTCCCAGACAGGCAAAAAATAAAGGAGTTCATGACCACTAAACCAGTCCAGTAAGGAATTTTAAGAGGGACTCTTCTAGTGGGGGAAAAAAAGAGACCAAAAGCAACAAAGACTAGAAAGGACCAGAGAACGTCACCAAAAACACCAACTCTACTGGTAACACAAAGGCACTAAGTTTATATCTTTCAGTAATCACTCTGAATGCTGATAGACTAAATGCTCCAATCAAAAGATATAGGGTATCACAGTGGCTTAAAAAACATGATCCGGGATGCCTGGGTGGCTCAGGGGTTGAGCATCTGCTTTGGCTCGGGTCATGATCCCAGGGTCCCGGGGGATCAAGTCCCACATCAGGCTCCCTGAATGGAGCCTCATTTTCCCTCTGCCTATACCTCTGCCTCTCTGTGTCTCTCATGAATACATAAATAAAATCTTTACAAAAGAAAAAAGATAAAAAGATGAGAAAGGACCCAAATAAAATCACAAATGAGAAAAGAGAAATAACAACCAATACTAGAAAAAAAAGAACTAACACTAGAGAAATACACATGATTATAAGAGAACATTATGAAAAATTATATGCCAGCAACCTACAACCTGGAAGAAATAGATCAATTCCTTCCTAGAAATATATAACATAGCAAAAATGGAAAAGGAAGAAATAAGAAACTTGAACAGACAGATAACCAGCAAAGAAATTGAATTAGCAATCAAAAATCTCCCAACAGGAGATGCTTAGATCAATAGAACAGAATGGAAAGCTGAAACAAGATACAAACCTATAACTCTATGATCGCTTAATCTTCAACAAAGCAGGAAAGAATATCCAATGGCAAAAAGACAGTCTCTTCAACAAACCCTAATCCTGACCCCAGGATAATAACAAATTGTGTTGGGAAAACCGGGCAGCCACATGCAGAAGAATGAAACTGGACCACTTTCTTACACCATGTATATAAAAAATAAATTCAAAATAGATTAAAGACCTAAATGTGAGACCTTTTCTCACAGAGAAAAGGAAAGCCCCTGCTGACTGGGGGACGGGATGATCAGCCCCAGAGCCAGAGGACCAACCCACATCACGCCCTCCAGCGCTGAGTATCAGATAGCAGCACAGCGCCGCCCGCTGGAGGCCAGAGGCGCTGATGCCCACGCCGCCTCTGACTCCACAGGTGCATCTCCCAGGCACATGCGCATCTGACAATCAGCCCCATGGCCCATCCCCAGACCCCGCACAGACCACTCGCTGACAATGTGAGACCTTTTCTCACATTTAGAAAAGAAGAAAAAGAAGAAAAGATAGGCAGCAATGTCTTTGACATTGGCCATTGGATCTTCTTTCTAGATATGCCTCTGAGGCGAGGGAAACAAAAGCAAAAATACTATTGGGACTTCATCAAATTGAAAAGCATCCGCAAAGTGAAGGAAACAACCACAGCTAAAAGGCAACATACAAAATGAGAGGAGATATTTGTAAACAACACATCCAATAAAGAGTTAGTATCCAAAATATATAAAGCAAATATAAATCTCAGCAACCTAAAGACAAATTATCCAACTGCAGATGGGCAGAAGACATGAATGGACTTTGTCTCTGACAGGACATCCAGATGGCCGCCAGACACACGGAAAGACACTCAGCGTCACCCATCATCAGGGAAATGCAAACCAAAACCACAATGAGATGTCACCTGACAGCCGTCAGAATGGCTAAAATCAACAACACAAGAAACAACAGGTGTTGGTGAGGCTATGGAGAAGGGGGAGCCCCCTTACACTCCTGGTGGGCATGTGAACAGGTGCAGCCACTGTGGAAAACAGTGTGGAGGGTCCTCAAGAAGTTCAAAATAGAGCTACCCTACGATTCCAAAATTGCACAGCTAGGTATTTACCCCGAGGATACAAAAGTAGTTTAGTAGATTCGAAGAGGGACACGCAGCCCACTGTTTGTAGCAGCGTTATCAACAACAGCCAAACTGTGCATACAGCCCAGATGTCCATCGACAGATGAATGGGCAGAGACGATGTGGTAAATATACACACTACGACATCACTCGGTCGTCAGAAGGGATGAAATGAAGCCATTTACAATGACGTGGGAGAAGTGGAAAGGACTTATGCTAAATGAACTCATTCAGTCAGAGAAAGACAGTTACCAAATACCATACAATTGCATTCACATGTGAATTTTAAGAAACCAAACAAAGGGGCGGAGGGGGTGGATGAGAGAAGCAAACCAAGAAACACACTCTTAACCACAGAGAATAAACTAATAAATACCAGAGGAAGGTGAGGGGGATGGGGAATCAGGGGATGGGGATAGTGGAGGGCACCTGTGACCAGTACCAGGCGTTGTATCCAAGGGTTGAATCACTATGTGGTAGACCTGAAACTATATCATACTGTGTTTACAAACAGGATTACAAGTAAAACTCTAAAATAATAATTGGTAGTATTGATGAAATATGTGCGCACAAGAGATAAAATCAGAAAGGCAACTGAAAATCCACATAAAGAGTATTTAGAGCCACAAGTCCCCTCCTTAGCTCAGCTCAGGAGAAGCCTGCCATGTCTTTTCTGACCCCAGCAGAAGCCTGGATTTTGATGCTCTGGGGAGGCCACTGACTTGGTGGAGTCAGGCTATCTTTGAACCCAAAACCTCAATAGAGTGCATAAAACTAAACTGCCCAAGATACTACGAGTCCCAGTGCAGGCACATGCCAAGCCTCAAACTCTAACCATACACAGCCATAACCCTAACCCTACGCTTAAGCCTAATGTTAACCTAACCCTTGAACAAGACCTATCACTAATCAAAAACCAAACACAAACCCCAAGACTGAAACACATTCACTGAATCTTCCTGCCAACCCTCACCCTAACTCCTAACCCTAACCTTAACTTAATGTACTCAAATGCTATTCCTAATCTTAGATTCCTAATCTTTACCTTAACCCTAACCCTCTAATACTAATGCTATCTCATACCCCAAACTGTACCCTAACCTGTACCCTAAAACTAACTCCTAAGCCACTCCCTAACCCTATCTCTTACCCTTTTCCAAAACCGTACCCTGACCCTGACCCTGACCTAACCCCAACCATAACCCCTAACTAAACACTAACCCTAACACTACCCCAAACCCCTATCCTAATCCGAACCCTTGCCCTAACCCTAAACCTAGCCCTAACTTTAACCCTAACCCCTAACCTTAACCCCAACCCTAACTCACACCCTAACCCCTAACCCTAACTGCAAACCTAAGCCCAACCCTAACTCTAACCATAACCCTAACCCCAACTCCTAACCTCCTGCCCTAATCCGTATAGCCTAAGCCCTAACCCTAACTCTAAACCCTGTCCCTAGCCCTAAACCCTATGCCTCATCCCTAACCCCCATCCTAACTCCTAACCACTGACCCTAACAATTATCCCTCACCCTAACCTCTAATCCGTAACCATAAGCATAAACACTAACCCCTAACATCTAACGAAACCTAACCACCAACTGTCTCCCCTCCCCTGACCCTACCATTCATTCTACCCATTCACTTACCCTGTGGTTCTGAGGAGTCCATTCTGATGTGGACGTGGCTCCCAACGGCGCCTCCAGAGTCCTCTAGGGGGTCCTGAGGAAGCCGGGCTCCTGTGAGTGCAGACGCGGCCTCACGTGTTCCTGAGTTATAGTCAGCAGGGTCCTGAGGACGCTGGGTCTGCTGTCACTGTGGACTAGGTCTCACATCCTCTGGAAGCCTCACAGCAGGTCCTCAGGAGGCCGGAGGCTCCTGTCAGCCAGGACATGGCCCCATGGCCCCCCGGAACCACACCGTGGGTCCTGAGGAGGCTGTAGGCTCCTTTCAGCATAGATGCAGCCCCATATGTCCCAAAGCCAAAGTGCAGGTCCTGAGGAGGACGGGGGTCCTGTCAGTGTTGACGTGGCCCCACATATTCCTTAAGCCTCACCATAAGACCTGAGGAGGCTGGGGGCTCCTGTCGGCATGGACGTGGCCCCAAATCTTCCCAAACCTTCACAGTGGGTCCTGAGGAGGTCGGAGATTCCTGTCAGTGTGGATGCGGAACCCACATCTTTCTTAGGCCTCACCGCAGGCCCTGACAAGGCTGGCGGTCTTCTGTCTGCATGGACGCATCCCCATTTTCCCGAAGTCTACACCGGGGGTCCTGAGGAAGTCATAGTCTGTGTGGATGTGGCCCCATGTCCTCCCAAAACGTCACCCTGTGTTCTGAGGAAGCCGGGGTTCCTGTCACCGTGGATGTGGCCCCCAGGTTCCAGAAGCCTCAACTTATGTCCTGAGGGGCCTGGGAGCTCCTGCCAGAGTGGACGCGGCACCACATCTTCCTGAAGCCTCCCCGCGGTTCCTGAGGCGGCCCAGGGGCTCCTCTCTGTGTGGATGTTGGCCCACATCTTCCTGAAGCCTCACGGCGGGTCCTGAGGAGACTAGGGCTCCTGACAGCGTGAACGTGGCCCAATGTCCTCCTGAAGACTCACTGCGGGTCCTGAGGAGACTGCGGCTCATCAGCGTGGACGCGACCCCACCTCCTCCTCAGGCCTCCCAAGCACAGCCTGGCTCCTGTTAGTGCAAGCGGATGAGGCTTACTGCGCATGCACGATCCTTGGGTGGGGTGTGGGGTCGGGCGCTCCCTGCGGGACGCTTAGGCACTGCAAGAGGCCGTGCAGAAGGTGGTGTCCCTGCGCCCGGGGCCACACCTGCCTCCTTCCAGGCTCCAGCTGAGGCCTGTGAGATTCGGAAACGTCTCACTGAAACGGAGCCCAACACCCGGCTTTCTCAGAAATACTTAAGGACGATGAATTGGAGCCCACAGGACGCAAAATGAAATGTGGACCAGACTTTTACCACGTCCTACCAAACCCACTCAACCCTCTTCCACTGTGGGCAGGACCGCGGGCTGGTGCAGCCACCCTGGAAACAGTGTGGAGGTTCCTCATGAAGTTACAAATAGAGCCGCCCTGCGACCAGCAGGTGCTCAGCCTGGAGCTCACTCCGAAGATACAGATGCAGTGAGACTCCGGGACAACTGCACCCCAATGTCCACAGCAGGCGGGTCCACAGTAGCCACACTGTGAGAGGAGCCTCGGTGCCTTCAGACAGATGATGGATAAAGAGGATGGGAGATAGATGATGGTAATAGATGATAGATAGATAGATGATAGGAATGTTACTCAGCTATCAAAGAGAAGGAAATCTAGCCATTTGCAATGACATGGATAGAACTAGACGGATCATGTTAAGTGAAATCAGTCAGTCAGGAAAGAAAATGGCCGTATGGTGTCATTCATAGGTGAAATTAAAGAAACAAATCAGGTGAGGTGCACGTGAGGACCAGAGTCACCAGGTCCAGGTGATACCCAGGAGGGGACCAGATTCACCAGGTCCAGGTAAGGCCCAGGTGGAACTCAGTCACCTGGTCTGGGTGAGACACAGGTGGGGACAAAAGTCATAAGACCAGTTGAGGCCCAGGTGGGAACATAGTTACCAGGTCCAGGTGAGGCCAAACAAAGTACCAGAGGCACAAGACCAGCTGAGGCCCAGTTGGGGACTGGAGTGACCAAGTATAGGTTAGGTTAGAAGGACACCACAGTCATAAAAACACAGCTAGTTGAAAACTGGCTTCTAGGGATGCTTCCTTGTGAGAGCTGAGCTCAGGGCAGGACCTGCCCACATCCTGGCTACCTGCAGACATACCTCCTATCATCCTTAAGTGAGGTGCTGGAAGAGGTTGTGTGAAAAGCATGTGGAAGTGTCTGGCCTGTACTCAAGTGAATCTGAATTCAATACAGGGATTTCCAACAGCCTTGTTCAATGAGAGTCGTGCTAGGTTCTATCTCCCCTGTAGGAGTGGCAAGCAAACATGTACCTACAAGGCATTCACATTTCTGAGAGTTGAGCTTATGGCCTGTCCCTCCCACATCCTGACTGCCTGTACGGTTCGCTTCCACAGGATTTCGTTCTACGCAGAACAGGAGCAGAGAGAGAACCAAGTGACTTGCTTGTCACTTTCGCACCTCCCGGACAGCTTCATCCACAGCCTGCATACACCTTACACTGCTGCTACATTGTAACGGCCTTAAGAACGCAGCTACTGGAAAGCTGCACTGAGGCATGCTTCCTTTGAGATATGAGTTCAAGGCAGGACCCCACCGCATCATGCCTGCCTGTAGACGTAGCTGCCAACATCCTCATGTTAGGAGCAGGGAGAGGTTGTCAGAAATGCATGTGGAAGGCACAGGGCTGTACTCACGTGTATATGAGTTGAATACTGCGATTGCCAACGTCCCTGTTCAATTAGACTGTAGCTAGGTTCTAACTCCCCAGTATGAGTGGGGGGCAGACATCTGCATCCCAGGAATACACGCTCCTGAGAGTTGAGCTTATGGCCTGTCCCTCCCACATCATGCTTGCAGGTACACCTCGCTCCTAACAGGCCTAGGCTCGATGTGGGACTGAAGTGTTGTGAGAGGTAAGTGGAAAGTCCCGGCCCATAAAATAGTGCCTCCATGCTCAATCCAGCGATTTCCTAGTAATTCCTATGTTAGCCAGGTGCTACATCCTAAGTTCCATACGAGAGAAGCGAGCTGGACGCCTTGTCCAAGGCAACTTACTTCTAGGAGTTGAGCTCACCTCAGTCCCTCACAGTTGCACACTGTCTGCAGAAAGAGTTTCCAACATCTGCACCACAGCCGTTTGTCAGAGGCTTGTGAGACGCAAGTGGAATAAGCAGACCTGGAGGGTGTCTCCAGCTGCAGTGGAGTGGTATTCTGGGTACCTCCTGGCTTAGAACACTGTTACGTTCTCAGTGCCCGAGGAACGCAGCTAGTTGAAAGCTGGCTTGTAGGCGTGCTTCCTTGTGCGAGCTGAGTTCAGAGCAGGACCCTCCCGCATTCTGACTGCCCGTAGACGTAGGTCCCAGCATCCTTATGTTAGGTGCCGGAAGAGGTTGTGTGAAGAGCATGTGGAAGTGACAGGATTCTCCTCAGGTGTATCTGATCTCAATGCAGACATTGCAAACGTCCTTGTTCAATGAGAGTGTAGCTCGGTCCTAGCTCCCATCAAAGTGTCTAGCAGACATCTGCCTGCAAAGCATACACACTTCCGAGAGTTGGGCTTATGGACTGTCCCTCCCACATCCTGCCTGCACGTACACCGCGCTCCTAACAGGCCTAGCCCCGATGCGTGCCTGAAGTGTTGTGAGAGGTAAGTGGAAAGTCCCGGCCCACAAGACTAGTGCATCCAAGCTCAACCCAGCGATTTCCTACTATTTCCTGTGTGAGCCAGGTGCGACATCCTAAGTGCCATACGAGAGAAGCTAGCTGAACGCCTTGTCCGAAAGCAACTTACTTCGGAGAGTTGAGCTCACCCTCAGTCCCTCACAGTTGCACACTGCCTGCAGAAAGAGTTTCCAACATCTGCACCACAGCCGTTTGTCAGAGGCTTGTGAGACGCAAGTGGAATAAGCAGACCTGGAGGGTGTCTCCAGCTGCAGTGGAGCGGTATTCTAAGCACCTCCTGGCTTAGAACACTGTTACGTTCTCAGTGCCCGAGGAACGCAGCTAGTTGAAAGCTGGCTTGTAGGCGTGCTTCCTTGTGCGAGCTGAGTTCAGAGCAGGACCCTCCCGCATTCTGACTGCCCGTAGACGTAGGTCCCAGCATCCTTATGTTAGGTGCCGGAAGAGGTTGTGTGAAGAGCATGTGGAAGTGACAGGATTCTCCTCAGGTGTATCTGATCTCAATGCAGACATTGCAAACGTCCTTGTTCAATGAGAGTGTAGCTCGGTCCTAGCTCCCATCAAAGTGTCTAGCAGACATCTGCCTGCAAAGCATACACACTTCCGAGAGTTGGGCTTATGGACTGTCCCTCCCACATCCTGCCTGCACGTACACCGCGCTCCTAACAGGCCTAGCCCCGATGCGTGCCTGAAGTGTTGTGAGAGGTAAGTGGAAAGTCCCGGCCCACAAGACTAGTGCATCCAAGCTCAACCCAGCGATTTCCTACTATTTCCTGTGTGAGCCAGGTGCTACATCCTAAGTGCCATACGAGAGAAGCTAGCTGAACGCCTTGTCCGAAAGCAACTTACTTCGGAGAGTTGAGCTCACCCTCAGTCCCTCACAGTTGCACACTGCCTGCAGAAAGAGTTTCCAACATCTGCACCACAGCCGTTTGTCAGAGGCTTGTGAGACGCAAGTGGAATAAGCAGACCTGGAGGGTGTCTCCAGCTGCAGTGGAGTGGTATTCTGGGTACCTCCTGGCTTAGAACACTGTTACGTTCTCAGTGCCCGAGGAACGCAGCTAGTTGAAAGCTGGCTTGTAGGCGTGCTTCCTTGTGCGAGCTGAGTTCAGAGCAGGACCCTCCCGCATTCTGACTGCCCGTAGACGTAGGTCCCAGCATCCTTATGTTAGGTGCCGGAAGAGGTTGTGTGAAGAGCATGTGGAAGTGACAGGATTCTCCTCAGGTGTATCTGATCTCAATGCAGACATTGCAAACGTCCTTGTTCAATGAGAGTGTAGCTCGGTCCTAGCTCACATCAAAGTGTCTAGCAGACATCTGCCTGCAACGCATACAAACTTCCGAGAGTTGGGCTAATGGACTGTCCCTCCCACATCCTGCCTGCAGGTACACCCCGCTCCTAACAGGCCTAGCCCCGATGCGTGTCTGAAGTGTTGTGAGAGGTAAGTGGAAAGTCCCGGCCCACAAGACTAGTGCATCCAAGCTCAACCCAGCGATTTCCTACTATTTCCCGTGTGAGCCAGTTGTTACATCCTAAGTGCCATACGAGGGAAGCTAGCTGAACCCCTTGTCAGAATGCAACTTACTTCGGAGAGTTGAGCTCACCGTCAGTCCCTCAGAGTTGCACACTGCCTGCAGAAAGAGTTTCCAACATCTGCACCACAGCCGTTTGTCAGAGGCTTGTGAGACGCAAGTGGAATAAGCAGACCTGGAGGGTGTCTCCAGCTGCAGTGGAGCGGTATTCTGGGTACCTCCTGGCTTAGAACACTGTTACGTTGTCAGTGCCCGAGGAACGCAGCTAGTTGAAAGCTGGCTTGTAGGCGTGCTTCCTTGTGCGAGCTGTGTTCAGAGCAGGACCCTCCCGCATTCTAACTGCCCGTAGACGTAGGTCCCAGCATCCTTATGTTAGGTGCCGGAAGAGGTTGTGTGAAGAGCATGTGGAAGTGACAGGATTCTCCTCAGGTGTATCTGATCTCAATGCAGACATTGCAAACGTCCTTGTTCAATGAGAGTGTAGCTCGGTCCTAGAACCCATCAAAAAGTGTCTTCCAGACATCTGCCGGCAAAGCATACACACTTCCGAGAGTTGAGCTTATGGACAGTCCCTCCCACATCCTGCCTGCAGGTACACCGCGGTCCTAGGAGGCCAAGCCCCAATGCGTGCCTGAAGTGTTGTGAGAGGTAAGTGGAAAGTCCCGGCCCACAAGACTAGTGCATCCAAGCTCAATCTAGCGGTTTCTTAGTATTTCCTGAGTGAGCCAGGTGCTACATCCTAAGTGCCATACGAGAGAAGCTAGCTGAACGCCTTGTCCTAAAGCAACTTATTTCGGAGAGCTGCGCTGACTCTTAGTCCCTCACAGTTGCACAATGCCTGCAGAATGAGTTTCGAGCATCTGCACCAGAGCCGTTTCTCAGAGGCTTGTGAGACGCAAGTGGAATAAGCAGACCAGGAGGGTGTCTCCAGCTGCATTTCAGTGGTATTCTGGGAACCTCCTGGCTTAGAATACTGCTACGTTCTCAGTTCCCTAAGAACGCAGCTAGATGAAAGCTGGTTTGTAGGCATGCTTCCTTGTGCGAGATGTGTTCAGGGCAGGACCCTCCCGCATCCTGACTGCAGGTCGACTTAAGTCCCAGCATCCTTATGTTAGGCGTCGGAAGAGGCTTTGTGAAAAGCATGTGGAAGTGACAGGACTCTGCTCAAGTGAATCTGAGTCCAATACAGACATTGCAAACGTCGTTGTTCAATGAGAGTGTAGCTCGGTCCTAGCACCCATCAATAAGTGTCTTCCAGACCTCTGCCTGCACTGCATACACACTTCCGAGAGTTGAGCTTATGGACTATCCCTCCCACATCCTGCCGGCAGGTACACCGCGCTCCTAACAGGCCTAGCCCCGATGCGTCACTGAAGTGTTGTGAGAGGTAAGTGGAAAGTCCTGGCCCTCAAAACTAGTGCATCCAAGCTCAATCCAGTGAATTCCTAGTATTTCCTGTGTGAGCCAAGTGCTGCCTCCTAAGTGCCATATGAGAGAAGCTAGCTGAACGCCTTGTCCAAAAGCAACTTACTTCGGAGAGTTGAGCTCACCCTCAGTGCCTCACAGTTTCACACTGCCTGCAGAATGAGTTTCGAACATCTGCACCAGAGCCGTGTCTCAGAGGCTTGTGAGACGCACGTGGAATAAGCAGACCTGGATGGTGTTTCCAGCTGCAGTGGTGTGGTATTCTGGGTACCTCCTGACTTAGAGTACTGCTAAGTTCTCAGTGCCCTAAGAACGCAGATAGTTGAAAGCTGGCTTGTAGGCATGCTTCCTTGTGCGAGCTGAGGTCAGGACAGGACCCGCCGCAATCTGCCTCCCCGTAGACAAAGGTCCCAGCATCCTTCTGTTAGGTGCCAGAAGAGGTTGTGTGTAAAGCATGTGGAAGTGACAGGATTCTCCTCAAGTGTATCTGATCTCAAAAGAGACATTGCAAACGTCCTTGTTCAATGAGAGTGTATCTCGGTCCTAGCTCCCATGAAAGTGTGTAGCAGACATCTGCCTGCAAAGCATACACACTTCCGAGAGTTGAGCTTATGTTCTATCCCTCCCACATCCTGCCTGGAGGTACACCGCGCTCCTAAAAGGCCTAGCCCCGATGCGTGCCTGAGCGTTGTGAGAGCTATGTAGAAAGTCCTGGCCCTCAACACTAGTGCATCCAAGCTCAATCTAGTGGTTTTTTAGTATTTCCTGTGTGAGCCAGGTGGTACATCCTAAGTGCCATACGAGAGAAGCTAGCTGAACGCCTTGTCCGAAATCAACTTACTTCGGAGAGTTCAGCTCACCCTCAGTCCCTCACAGTTGCACACTGTCTGCAGAAAGAGTTTCCAACATCTGCAACAGAGCCGTTTGTCAGAGGCTTGTGAGACGCAAGTGGAATAAGCAGACCTGGAGGGTGTCTCCAGCTGCAGTGGAGTGGTATTCTGGGAACCTCCTGGCTTACAATACTGCTACGTTCTCAGTTCCCTAAGAACGCAGCTAGATGAAAATAGATAAAAATCTATTCAAATGCATGTAGTCATGTTACTTAGCAAAATGGACTACGTACATAATTATGTATCTTATATTCATTGGTGTAGAAGTTAAAATTTTGAAGTCTACAACTAAAGGACTTGCATGTTTATCTGACAAACTACTAAAATTCCTTGGGGAACCTGGGTATCTCAGTGGTTAGATGTCTGCCTCTGGCTTAGGCTGTGATCCCGGGGTTCTGGGATTGCATCCCACATCGGGCTCCTCATCGGGAGCATACTTCTCCCTCTGCCAATGTCTCTGCTTCTCTCTCTGTGTCCCTCATGAATAAATAAATAAAATTTAAAAAAATACTACTATAATTCCTTAAGTATTAATAGATTATATATTTTAATATATCAATCTTATTGAGCTATATTATTAATCTTATAGTGCATTAAAATTTCATGGTCATCCTTCAGAAGTACAGTAGATATTTCATTTATTTTGCTCACTTTATAATGTGTCAGTAAAAATATTTTACTATACCTAATAATTTTCTGTATTCAACTATGACTACAATGAACTTTGAGAGATTTAAAGATGAATCATATTTCCTGGTTAATGTAAGATTAACTTGATATAGCATTCCATTGCATTTGTCTATATGCCTGCCTCATCTCTTAAATTTTGGTGCTCTTTCTTTGTCACTGGAATCATTCTGTGATATAAATTACTTCACACTAAGGATTTTTTTTCCATATTTTGGGGGGATTTTTGGCAGGACTGGATGCCAACACCACTATTTTTTCTATATTGATAATGTCCCCGATTCTCCTATTCAATTTCTGGCAACCTTATGTCTCATTCATTACTACCTTTTCCCCTTTAGTTGTTAACTAGAAAAACATTTGAAGGCTTGTAGTATGATCAACATTCTATCTAAAACTCTTTTTATAAAAAAAAATAAAAATAAAAAAATAAAACTCTTTTTATATTTATTTTTCTACCGGGATCAGCCATTTCTAGTCTCTTTTTTCTTTCTCTTAATAAAGTAGCATCCATCATGTATTTTCCTAGAAATTGTCAGTCCTATCTAATGTCTCTATCACTCTAAGTAAATCTTGATGCTCTAATATGTGACTTAGAGTCACATATATACATGTATTTCATAACTTTTCCCATCAATAAATCTTGGTAATTTTGTCCTTAATAAATCTGGATCCCTTACCAACTCATATTTCACTTTATAGAAATCAGCTATTTTATTTCTTTTATTTTAGTAATTTGAATTTTCGATTCACACCAGACCTTAACATAGCTATTAGGATTTTCTTTTCTTTTTTTTTTAAGATTTTATTTATTTATTCATGAGAGACACACACACACAGAGAGAGAGAGAGAGAGAGAGAGAGAGAGAGAGAAGCAGAGACACAGGCAGAGGGAGAAGCAGGCTCCATGCAGGGAGCCTGATGTGGGACTCAATCCCAGGTCTCCAGAATCATGCCCTGGGCTTAAGGCAGGGCTAAACCGCTGGGCCACCAGGGCTGCCTAAAGATTTTCTTTTTCAAATGCTATATACTCCCATACTCCTCTTTGAGGACTTAGATTGATTTCACTTCTGCCTATGAAATGCAAACTCTTTTTCCTCTAGGTAAGACTCAAAATAACTGTTGTCTTCCATATACTTCTGTGTATATCTGCATTTTATTTTAAATTATCTATGTTAACCAATGCACATTTAATTCACTCATATTATTTTCTTGCTTCTGACCTTAAATTTAACCAAACCATAAAGGGATAGTTTGTAGAAATTGGTTATTCTTCTACACATAAAATGATGGTAGGTTGTAATATAGATGATTTAGTTCCTTTTCTTGGTCTATTTTTCTTCAGTTTTCCTTTTCCAGTGACTGAACAGCACCCATAATTCCTTTGAAGAATAAATGGTTATTTCAATACTGTTGAAAGAAAAAAAACATATTTAATCTGTTTGGTTAGGTTTTGCTATGATTTATTTATCAATTCTTTTTTGAGAACCCTAAGAAAGTGACTATGTGAATGGGTCAGGGCCTAGGGGCAGAGGGAGGAGCTAGGAGACACTATAGGAAGGTCACCTGATGGGCACCTGGATGACTCAGTTGGGTAAGTGTCTGACTCTTACTTTTGGCTCAGGTCATGACCTCAGAGTCCTGGGAAAGTCAAGCCCTGCCTAGGCTCTGCACTCAGTACAGTCTGCCTGGAATTCTCTCCCTGTCCTTCTGCCCCTCTCCCTGCTCTCTCTCTCTCTCTCAAAAAATAAATAAAATCTTGTTTAAAAAAATGAAGGTCAACTGAGCAGGGGTGATAGATGAGAATGAGGCATGAGCATTAGGGAGTCAGCATTAGGGAGTAATTTTCAAGTGTAGCAACTCTGGCAGACCTTCTATCACCTGGACTGAACAAAGCATTCCATCTGTGCTGAGGAACAGATCTTTAAGTCACTGGTAGATAAGAGCCTCTGTTAACAGGGACTGAATCTTGTACAGCATCCAGAAAAAGGTCAAATTCTAGTTTTGGGCCTCTCTATCTGAATGATCCTGGGAAAACTGCCTTACTTTTCTACATCCTTAGTTTCAACTATAAAATAGAAGCATAATGATAAGAATATCTACTTTTAGAGTTATTGTGAACATTAATGTGACAATGTATGTAGAAAGCTAAGGAAATAGTAGCTGTGTATTTGTTACTGCTTATTTACCAACTCAAATCTCATAAGTTCCACCTTAGATTCCAGAATCCAGCAACTTTGGGTGTAATTTAACAATGCCTTGACACAAGCTCGTGCCATGTGAAATACTCCTTTCTTCTCTTACACACAATGAGGAGACCACAGTAATCTAGTCAACATTCTCACATGCACAACTCCAAAATTTCTAAGTGGCACAGGAAAGCAGGAAATAATTCTCAGATGGGGGAATAAAAATCAATGTTTCCCCTTTTCCTCCCTCAGATATGTATCTCTGAAAAAAAATATTTCAGGAGCATCCCCAGAGTGTGTACCATGGGATCCAGCAAAAATCAAGAGATGCCTAACTTACTGTTGGATTTACTACTTCCCTTTTGAACTACCTGCCCCTTCCCACCTCACCTCACTACTTTGTTCCTCCCTTCTGCTCTCTGGGCTCAAATTCCAAATAAACTCCACACATGTAAGCTAGCCTCAGGCATAAGAGAATCTGAGCTACAACAAATCCTCTGCCTAGGTAGCTAAAGTCATTTATCATGCAGATTTCACTATTAATTTGTACCTTACATTTGTTCACACATACTTTGTAAGGATGTGTTTTAACTATTTCAGATAACAGTGTCTTGCTCCCAGGCAGAAATTTGAAAGTCTTAAATTTGGGATTTTTATTTTCAATGAGCTCTTTTAGTGTTTCATAACAGTGTGTGTGTGTGTGTGTGTGTGTGTGTGTGTATTTCATATAGTATAAAAATATAAATATATGTCATAATGTATAACATATTTCATAATAGTTTTTTCAAAACATTCTTAGAAATAGGAAGCTACCTCAAAATGGTTACAACTCACAAGGTAGCCAGAGCACAGCTACATCACCTCGACAATATCCCCAGATGCGCCTCTGTTGCCTGCCAGTAGATGATTAAGAGAGGGAGCCGACAGCGGTGACACCAAGGAGTTAGCAACAGGGCCGGATGCTTTGAATAGAACATACATTCAGATTTTGGCATCTGGTTCCTACTTTTGCCAAATGTGCCTTGTTTGTACCCACAGCTGTTAAATGTGTTTGTTGAAAACGGATAGATCATGGGGAAGGAAGAGACTGGCAAGAGACATACCCGCTTCTGTGGGAGGCAGTGTCAAGCCAAAGTGCAATTTACTCACAGGGAATTATTTGCTTTAGAAATCTGGTGTCAAAAAAATAAAAAAAAAGAAATCTGGTGTCATTTATTCGAGTAACTGTGGTATGTGATAAGCATGAAGCTCATGTTAGAACAGTAATCTTTACGCTTCATTGTAAATCAAGAATTTATAGTTTTGCTGAAATAATTAACACCTAAAGGGCAAGCATATCTTCATTTACTTCAAATAATATAAATCAGTTGTTTAGATTGAATTATTGAAAGCAAGGATTCATATAATTTTCTAATCATACTCATGACTTTTGGCTTTTCCAAACATATTAGCAAAAAAAAGTCTTTCTATTAACTATGTTAATATAGCTAATAGGTGTTTATTAACTATATGAAATTGCTAGCCATTGAAAAATGGCTGAATAATATATGTAATATTTAAATCTTTAGAAGTGTGCATGTTTATTTCTACTCTCTGCTTCATTACTATAGCAAAAATTTATTTAAACTATTTTGAAAATGCAAGATCAATTCAACTGTGTATTTGAATAGTTGGCATGGTGAAAATGTATTGAATTCAGTTTTTCTATTACTAAAATGATTTAGAAAAATAGTATAATTTGTCATAAAAAGGAATATATAAGTTTGAGAATGTCCTCAAGCAGTCCTATTACTACTTACCATTTTTTGTTAACTACAAATAAAGTCATAATTGATGGGTAATATAAAATTAATCAGAAGTAGGATAGTTTGAACAGTGTGTACATAGTGTGATAAGAAATGTATAGTTTACCCACTCAAAAGTCAATTTTCACTTGTCATTTCAATCTAATGACTGTTGACTAAATTTCAAGAGTTCTTCTTACTCTAAAGTCTCACCTTGTCTTACATTGCACATATTGCATACTTTAATTTTATATTGTCTTATCTCCAGTAACCAAGTGCCCATAGAATGTTCTGCAGAACTCAAGGAATCACAGGAATGAATAAACAAATTTATGAATCACTATATTTTTCTATTTTAAGTTTTCTAATTCCTTGGCCATTAGGGTTTAATACATTAGGATGATTTTTATAGTTGAAAAAGCAATCTTAGAAGTTAAACAACTTTTTCAAATTAGAAAATAAGCCTAAAAATTCTAAATTGCCTCAGAATCAATTCTTCCTTCCTAAAATTTATGATCCTCTATTCCAAAAGGGGTTTCAAAAAGAGAAATGGGAAAAGAGATTCACTTTTCTCAAGATAAAGGGAGACTCCTGCTGCTCTTGTGATAAAAGAAAAAGACTTCTCTTGTCATAACTTTCCTCTTCCTTTGTGATTAAACTATCTCTCATGATCATATGAAACTTTCTTCTACTTTTGTGACAATAAAAACTAATGACAAGGGCCCTGAAAGCAATAATAATAGTAAAAGAATATTTTTCTTCACCTATGTCCTCTTTTTTTTCAGAAGTAACATGTAAGTGAGAAGTCTAAACTGACATTCTATTTCAGGATATTGTAAAGAATGGTCAATCCCGTGGATAAGTTTATTTTGGGTTACTGTGCTGGTATTGACCATACTGTAATAACTGAAAAAGTGAGGGGGGGGAGTTTTAATTAGATTTGATGTTTCTACTAGCTACTGTTGAGGTAGGTATGCTGCCAGGACCAGCCAGTAGACCATGTTCATAGGCTCCTTAGTCCATCTACCTCTTTTCCAGCATATATCTATGTGTGTGTGTGTGTGTGTGTGTGTGTGTGTGTGTGTGCATGTGTGTTGCCTACCTTTAAACTGTTGCAATTGGAGTATCTTAATTATTCATAATTTTATCATGATCCTTAAAAATAGTTTGACATAACTATGAATATCTAGAATCACACAGATGTGAAGCACATAAACATTATATAAACACAAAAACGATATATTTTATTTTAAAAATGAAATTTAGATTACCAGTTTGAATGCTTTCATTTGCAGTTAATGACACCTAAACTAAAAGAGTTTAAACAAATTTCTCTGGTCTGTAACTGAAAAATTGAAATTTAGATTGGTCTCCAGGGCTTCAGTTCCCACTTTGGGAGGGCTCTACTTCACATTTTCACATGTCTTAGATTATTTTATAATTGGCAATTTGCTGACACCAGTTGAAGCCACGTATTTCCTCCTTCATATGTAAGGGAAGACAAATAATTGTTTTTCACAAGTCAAAACAAACTTTGGAACATTGATCTAAATGGATCAACTAGAACCAATCACTGTGGTCAGCGTAATGTCAAGCAATGATTGGTTTAACTATCTGGCTCTCCTGGATTACCAGTCACTCTGGATCTGTCTTTGTCATGGAGATTTCATTACAACATTTGGCCTAAGTAAGATGTTAACTAGTGTCATTGCAACAGAATAATTGATCTTCTAAAATTTAGTTAATGTTACAAAAGGGAAACGTGTATTGCATAAGTAATTATTTCCCCTTCCTAACATTTCAAAAAACAAAAAATAAAAGGGTGTTAGTTGCTGTTTAGAAAAAATGAGTTTTCAGATTTCTTTGTGTCTACAGAATAATAGCATTTTTTTTGCTTTCGGTTAACTTGAAAATACTATGTATTTTACATGCATATTTCCAAATTTGTGTAAGTTGTGATTATGTTTTATATTTTGTAAATATTTAGTCAAATATGATGAAATAATTATTTGATCTTGGGTAAAAAATGTGTATATAAAAATACATGTATATATATGTATATATGCAAGTGATAAGGAATACACCAATGAATTAATTTACTTTTCAGTTATTTTTAGTCAGTACCCATCTCTATTTTACAAAGAAAAGATATATACTTGAGGGATTATGAATTTTCAAAGTATTCAATGTTCTCACTGGGACCCCTACCACTGTTTGCTATGCAGTGCTGGTTGTTAGGACCATAAATCTGGGCATATAATATTAAGGACAGAGTTGGAGCTGTCTGTTTTGAAGCATATAAAGTCTTAACTGCCACAGATAATGTCAACCCAAATTATTATTTCCATTTTAATACAGATTATAGGACAAACAGACATAAATGGAAATTAAAAAATAAATTCACCACATATTTCAGAAAGTACCTTTTCATGTGGAGAATAATTAATGCTTAGAAGAGCCTGCAGGCAAAGTTGTTGAGGCAAAAAGCAGGGATGTCCTTCAAGAAACAATTAGATGCTATCCTTGCTGAAATGGAGTACTAAAAAGGATATGCCTTGATGGACCAAATGGCCTTTATTCTCTCTCCAAAAATCTCTCATGTTCTTATAATTCTAATCAAGAGATGTTTCAGCATTTTGGTCTCCAGCAATGTCAATTCTTACTTGAATTATTCACCTCACCAGTTCACGGCTGAGGAAGAACCTTTCTCATAGTGCTACAAAGACTTCATATTGACCACACGTAATTCCCAACATTGTTGCTCATGCATGCTTTATTCATAAAGATGCCTTAGGTCTGATACTATAAAGTGCTTGATTATAGAAAGAGTCATTTTTAAATCCAATGTGATTGCACACAGGCCCAAATTGGAGAAGAGGGGACATAACTAACTTCATTAATGAGGGAGGGAATGTGGAGTTTTAAAAAAATTTTCTTGGCAAAAGTTATTTCAAAATATAGTTGATTCTTGAGGGATGTGGCATATATAAATCTGTTTGTTTCTCAATTATCTTGGATATGTTAATGCACTATCTCTAGTTATTGACTGTATTTCAATAGAAGATTATAAAATAAACATTTTAAAAAATAGAGATTTTAAAAGAGGTTAGTTACAGTTGATCTAAAATCACATTAAAAATACACACTTTTAAAAGCTAGCAATGTACACTGAATACATGAAATATACAAAGTTGACTCTGTGCATTTGAGTAAAGTTGGGGAAATCAGCTATCTACAGTGTTCTAATTTTCAATAGAGTTAGCTGAGTTTTTGAGGCTCTGAAGATATTGTGAAAGCTACATTCCCCCTATTAGGTTCTTAAAGTGATATTCAGTGAAAGAAAAAGGACGTTTCTATCTGTCATATAAATGGACTCCTAGAGTTCCCTCTGTGTATCACAAATTGGAACTCAGTGGTGAACTAAGTGTTGAGAGCATATTTTCAAAAGCTAGCCAAAGGTCACATAAATTGGACAGTTCAAAGCTAAAGAAACTAGAGGCTTGAAAAATGCCAGTATATTTAAGTGTTTTTATTTATTTATTTTATTTATTTATTATTTTTAGTTTTTATTTAAGTGTTTTTAAAACAAATAAATATTTTATGAATAGTTGCCAAAGATAAAAGCTATATCAAATATACTAAAAAAAAATATATATATATATATATACACAAATTGTTTTCACAATAGATTAAATCTGTTAGTAATTTGTAAATGATAGTTTTTTGAAGTACTATAAGAAAATATTATAGTAACAAATGACAAAATTTATAAAATAGTCTGTGCTAAAGAGAAAATGGGTAAAAACATTATTCTAAATAATATGTTCTGTGTACTAGCTCTTTTTTTTCATTTCTTTTTTTTTAATTTTTTTTGTATTTATTTATGATAGTCACAGAGAGAGAGAGAGAGAGAGAGAGAGCCAGAGACATAGGCAGAGGGGGAAGCAGGCTCCATTCACCGGGAGCCCGACGTGGGATTCGATCCCGGGTCTCCAGGATTGCACCCTGGGCCAAATGCAGGCGCTAAACCACTGCGCCACCCAGGGATCCCTGTACTAGCTCTTATAACCTTTTAAATTATGCAGTCAAAGCTAAAATAAAAGTACAAATATGATAAGTGTCTACCTTTGGCTCAGGTCATGATCTCAGGGTCCTGGGATCTCCTGCTCAGTGAGGAGTCTGCTTCTCCCTCTCCCTTTGTCTCTTCCCCACTTGCGTGACCTCTAATAAATTGATCAATCAATAGAATCTTTAAAAAATAAAATTTCATTTAATTCTATCTTTCTGTAAAGAATTAACACATATTATAAACTTTAAAATGATGAAACTTTCAAATGATGGGAAGATTATCTTCCATCTAGAATGTTTAACATGGTATTGAATATATAGAGAATAGTCTTATGACATAAATTATAAAGAAGGACAAAAAGCAAGTAATTAACTCAAGTAACTCTTAAACCATGCCTAATCAAATGTGAACTGCTGTAACAAGAGTAGAAGTTAATTAGGCTATCATTTCAATCAATTAGGCTATTATTTCATTCACTGATGTGATTTTTAAAAATCTCTTATAGGGGATGCCTGGGTAGCTCATCGGTTTAGCGCCTGCCATTGGCTCAGGAGTCCTGGGATAGAGTCCCACGATGGGTTCCCAGCATGGAGCCTGCTTCTCCCTTTGCCTGTGTCTCTGCCCCCCTCCCTCTCTCTCTGTCTATCATGAATAAAAAATAAAAAAAATCATGTGTGAACATATCTGTTCATTAAAAATAATAATAATAATAATAATAACAAAATAAAAGTCTCATAAATAATATCTTATTAAAAATGATTAATCCAGTAGTCTGTAAAACTCCCTTCTTGTTTCCTTGCATTAAAAATGGCTTTTAGGCAACTACACATCATTTTAAAAAATGACATTTGGTCTTTTTGAAGGTAAAAATAGCTGGAAGTTATTCAGAGGTTTTCTTTGTGAACAATGTATATGATCACTCTAGTTAATCTATCCCATTTTTGTTCAGTAACATTCTATGATTGTAATACAGTAAGGCCACTCTAAGCCACTGCGGTATAAAATTAATATCAATACTTGTTTAGACTGATACTTATCAGAAAATTGCATCTTAATAAATTAAAATTTCATTTAATTCAGGGTACCTGGGTGGCTCAGATGATAAGTGTCTACCTTTGGCTCAGGTCATGATCTCAGGGTCCTGGGATCTCCTGCTCAGTGAGGAGTCTGCTTCTCCCTCTCCCTTTGTCTCTTCCCCACTTGCGTGACCTCTAATAAATTGATCAATCAATAGAATCTTTAAAAAATAAAATTTCATTTAATTCTATCTTTCTGTAAAGAATTAACACATATTATAAACTTTAAAATGATGAAAATATTTTATTTCATTTTATGAATAAAATGGGGGTGGCCCTGGACCCCAAATTATAAAAACTTGGAAATGAAAAAAAAAACTTTTTCCAACACAACATCATGTAAGTTGGTAAGTGAAAATTTTAGTCTAGATAATTGATTTTAGAAATAACAAAAATACTTGACATTGTTGAAAAGTGAATTGTGTGTTCTGTTTCTATTAAAGGAGGTCTAGGTAAATTAGACTAATAGATTCCTACTGAGAAGAATTAGAAAAACTTGGCAAACTATTAAAAAAAAACTTTTTTGACAGCATCAGAGAAATTATAGTGAAGAATAACAGATGGAGTTAACACCTAAGAGTAAAGAAAAGAGAGAAAACTTATTCCCTAAAATACTTCTGCTTAAAATGTGACACGTACATCAGCTAGTAGTCCTTGAACTGCTTGCTCCAGTCAAGCAGTTCCTACAAAGGAGGGAGAAACTTTATTTAAAAAAAAATCCAATGGACAATAAGTATATGAAAATATCCTTTTCTTTTTTAGTCTTCAGCAAAATGATAATACTATAATGAGGAGCCCTCATACGCTGCTGGTGCCCCCAGAGAAGTCAGTTTTTAATTATGATAAAGTTGCACTTTTAATGTTGTCTCTTGTGAATTATACATCTGATGTCATGTATAAGTAACCTTTGCCTAATTTAAGACCACGCAAAATTTTCCTGCATTTTCTCTATTAGTTTTATAATTTTAGTTATTGTATATAGTGTATAGGTCTGTTGCTCATTTTTAGATTTTTTTGTTTGCTTTTGTTTTTGTTTTCGTGCATGGTGTGAGGTAAGGATCTAAGTTCATTCAATTTATACTAAATGTATGTATGTTTTGGGACACCCAGTTGTTTCCTCATTGTTTGTTGAGAACCTGACCTCTTTTCATTGAATCTTCTGGCACTTTTTACCCTAAATCAGCTGACCAAAAACATGCTGGTGTTTTTCTGGACTTTCTATTATTTTCCATTGATTTATATGTTTATCTTTATGAAAATATTATACTTTATTAGTAAGATTTAATTTAGTTTTCGAGTAAGTTTTGAATTCAGATAGTCTTTCAGTTTTGTACTTATTTTAAAATACTGCCGTAGCTATCCTTTGCTTTTCTAAATAAATGTTATCATCAGCTTGCTAATTTACAAAATAAGGATTTCAATAGGAATTTCACTGATTTTGCAGATTGGTTTGAAAAAATTGCCATACTATCAATATTTATTCTTCCAATCAATGAGCTTGATATACTTCTCCATTCACTTAAAGATACCTAATTTCCCTCAGGAGTGTTTTGTAGTTTTCGGTGTACCTGTCTTATACTTTTTTGTTGAAATTGTTCTTAAATATTTTATTATTTTTTATGTCATTGTGAATAAGAGTGTTTTCTTAATTTCACATTCAGAGACTTTTTTTGGTAGGAGATAAAAATCCAATTGACATTTTACATTAAATGTATCTTGCATCTTTGCTAAAATTTCCTCATTAGTCATTTATTTCCTTATTAGTCATTTAAATTATTTTAAAATATCTACATAAGAAATTGTGTTGTTTGTGAAAAAGGACCATTTTTATTTCTTCTTTTTTCAATCTATTTATTCTTTATTAATTTACTATATTGTCTTCAATCTCTATTATACTGTTAAGCAGAAGTACTGAGATAAAACTTCCTGTATGGCATGTATCCAATCATAGGGGTAGAGGAAATATTTATTTATTTATTTATTTATTTATTTATTTATTTATTTATTTATTTATTTATTTATTTATTTTTCAATCTTAGGGGTAGAGGAAATATTTAAAGTGTGCTATTTGTTGTCATCTTTTTTATTTATTTATTTTGTAGATGCCATTTTCAGAGTAAGAAAAATAATTTATATTACTAGTTATGAGGGTTCTCTTTTTTAAAAATGTGAATGTTTTAGATGTTAGCAAATTATTTTATTACACCTATTGAGATAATCTTTTTTTTTATTTTATCCTATTATGATGAGGCCTTATATTAATTGTTTTCTAGACATAAAACCAGCCTTGCATATATATGACTCATTGTATCTGATCTTTGTGTATAGGTCTTTATATATGTTGCTGTGCATTTGATTTTCAAATTTGTAATAACTGTCAATTTTATTCCTATAGTTAATATATACAAGTAATTTGAGATTTTTGCTTTCAATTGCTGCATTAAGAGTGTTCACAAAAAAAAGAGTGTTTACAAGTCTTTATAAGCTGATAGAAATTCTTTTGATTCTGTCTAAAAGCAAAAACTCAAATGACCAGGAAGACAAACAAACAAAAACTTTTTGAAGGATATAAGTAATATGCCATTATAAAGTACATATAGCTGAAAGAGATAAAAAAAGAGTAGAAAAAATGACATACCTCAGGGTACCTGGGTGGCTCAATTGGTTGAGTATCTATCTGCCTTCTGTGTGGGTCATGATCCTGGGGTCCTGGGATCAGGGGCTCCCTGCTCTGTGGGAGCCTGCTTCTTTCTCTCCCTGCTGCTCCCCCTGTTTGTGCTCTCTCTTTCTGTCAAATAAATAAATAAAATCTTTAAGAAAAAAATAACACGTCAATGCTGAAAGAAAGTTATAGATCATTTTTGATAAGTATAAGTTAATGTTTTTATCCTACTTATGTGAATAGGTTCTAAATATTTTATAGCTTGATATTTTGCACAAATCTTTTCATACAAAAATGAAACTTTCCTATTAAAAATAATTACAGTTGGTTTAAAATTAAATATCCGATGAGAATCTATCAAATAAGATATATATAAAATAAAAAAAAGATATATATAAAATATGCCAGACATAAATAACACACATAAAAATATCAAAAAATTAAAAGTTAAGTGCAAGGCAAAGATAAAGCAGGTACATCCTAATATAAATAAAGCAAAGGACAAATCCTCATAATAAAGCAAAATTATTTTTAAGGTCTAATTGCGGAGCAAAATTTTGGCTTTATGAATATTTTTTCTTACCAAATATTATAGAAATACTCCTAAGACTTTTCAACTCCTCTTCATATCTTATGCATTCTCCAAGATTCAAATATCTAATAGTTCTGTCTTAAATTTCTACACATGTTGAGCAAACATCCCATAGCATTAATCTACAGCCTGACAGAGCACATTTTCTCTTGTCTTTGAATTTTCCTGTAGCTTCTTTGCAGAGTTGCAGGAAAACTCTTCTTTTCAAGCAAAAAGGAAGACTGAATTGCATTTTAATCCATTTTAGCTTAGTATTTTACTTATTTTAACTTTATCTTACGTTACAAACTAATAATATATATTTGAATTTATTATTATAAACCAAACCAAACTTAATAAATATAGTGATGACCAATGACCATGGAGAAATTTCCACTGCATATTTTTTTTGCAAAAATATTTTAGTAAAAGAAAAAATTAACCATAAAACATGCCATGATCCAACCACTTAAATTAGAAAACTTAGGGTTGTGGGCAATGCACATTATTCTCAGAGAGTTACCCAGAAACTAGCGTAATGAGAGACAAAGGGAGGGAGGGAGTGAGAGGAGAGAATGACTGATTGATGGTTAAGGAATTAGCTCCCATGATTGGATGCAGAGGCTGGCAAGTCTAAAACCTGCAGCATAGATGGGAAGTCTGAAGACCTAGGAAATAGATTATATTGCAGTTAAAATCTGAAGGCAAAGGCTGGCCAAATTCCCTCTTCCTCAAGGGAATTCAATCTTTTTCTTAATACCTTCAACTGATTGGATAAAACCCATCCATATTAAGGAATCCTCCTTAACTGGACTGAGAGGGGGAACGAAGAGGGCAGGAAGAAATCCCGCCCCAAACTTCCACCTCCCTTTTCTCTACTTTGTAATTTATTGATCAGTTTCCGATGGGAGATGGGTGCCCTTTCCCCGCGGGAAGGGAGCGGGGCTTCCTTCCCGGGCCACATGCTAGGAGAAGCTGCCTGCTCCCCTTTCTTCTCCCCAGTCGCGGGGCCCAAGTCTTCCTTCTTCGTCCGAAAGGAGGGGAGGGGGGACTCGCTGCTACAAGCCTCGCCCCACGTGCCACTCATCCCCGCGCCACCACCGCATCAGGTCGCCGGTGCCTGGGGTCAGCTGCGGGTGGACCCCTCTTCCTCCCCAGTGTCTCGTGTCCCCGGGGCCTCTCCGCCCTCCCCGTGCTGTGGCCGTGTCCATGCCCCGGGGACAGGGGGGGCAGAACTGCGCTCCCAGTTCCCCTCCGGCTCCAGGGTTTGCATGGGAGAATCCTCTTTCCACGATGCCACTGGGCGACGTGGCGTGGGGGGAGGGAGGACGGTGGGGGAGCCCTCGCCTGAGACTCTTGGTCGGCCTCCCTGCCCCAGGCGTCACTCAGTGATCATGGGTAAAGAGAACTGTTTCAAAAAAAAAAAAACCTGAGCCTGACCCTGACCCCTAACCCTAACCCCTAACCCTATCCCTAACCCCTAACCCTAACCCCTAACCCTAACCCCTAACCCTAACCCTGACCCTGACCCTAACCCCTAACCCTAACCCTCAACCCTAACCCCAAACCCTAACCCTAACCCGTTCCCTAACCCGTTCCCTAACCCGTTCCCTAACCCTAACCCTAACCCGTTCCCTAACCCTAACCCTAACCCCTAACCCTAACCCTAAACCCTAACCCTAACCCTAACCCCTAACCCTAACCCTAACCCGTTCCCTAACCCTAACCCGTTCCCTAACCCTAACCCGTTCCCTAACCCGTTCCCTAACCCTAACCCGTTCCCTAACCCTAACCCGTTCCCTAACCCTAACCTGTTCCCTAAGCCTAACCCCCACCCGTTCCCTAACCCCTACCCTAACCCGTTCCCTAACCCTAACCCGTTCCCCAAACCTAACCCGTTCCCTAACCCGTTCCCTAACCCTAACCCGTTCCCTAACCCTAACCCGTTCCCTAAGCCTAACCCTAACCCGTTCCCTAACCCCTAACCCTAACCCGTTCCCTAACCCTAACCCTAACCCGTTCCCTAACCCTAACCCGTTCCCTAACCCTAACCCGTTCCCTAACCCTAACCCCTAACCCTAACCCTAACCCGTTCCCTAACCCTAACCCCTAACCCTAACCCATTCCCTAACCCCTAACCCTAACCGTAACCCTAACCCTAACCCGTTCCCTAACCCTAACCCGTTCCCTAACTCTAACCCGTTCCATAACCCTAACCCTAACCCTAAACCTAACCCGTTCCCTAACCTGTTCCCTAACCCTAACACGTTCCCTATCCCGTTCCCTAACCCTAACCCTATCCCGTTCCCTAACCCAAACCCTAACCCTAACCCTAACCCTCTAACCCTAACCCATTCCCTAACCCTAACCCGTTCCCTAACCCTAACCCATTCCCTAACCCTAACCCTAATCCCTAACCTGTACCCTAACCCGTTTCCTAACCCTAACCCGTACCCTAATCCCTAATTGTCCCCTAAACCTAGCCCAAACCCCTGCCTTAACCCCTAACCCTAAACTTCAACCCCATCCCCCACTCTATCTCTAAATGTATTCCCTCCCCCATCCCTTAACCCTAAACCCTATAACCTATCTGTAACATCACCCTTATCCATTCCCTAACTCAGTTTCCTAATCCCAAATCCGTACCTTACTCCTAACTCTTGACCCTTCCCCCATCTCTCACCCTAACCAGTAACTCGAACGCATAACCATGATCACTAATCCATATCATCTAATTTCACCCTTACCACATATTGCTCACCCTAAACCCTAACCCTATCTCAATTGTCCCCATTCACTTACCTTGTCGTTCTGAGTAGCTGCTGCTGAGGTGGATGTGACTCCGAACAGCGCCTCCAGGGTCCTCCAGCAGGTCCTGAGGAAGCCGGACTCCTGTCATGGCAGACGTGGCCCCATGTCTTCCTGAGTCATAGACAGCAGGTCCTGAGACGAGGGGGTTCCTGTCACTGTGGACTATGCCTCACATCCTCCAGAAGCCTCCCTGCGGGTTCTGAGGAGGCCAGGTTCCTGTCACCGTGGACGCGGCTCCACATGGGACTGAAGCCTACCCGCCAGTCCTGAGAAGGCCGGGGCTCCTGTCAGCCTGGACGCGGCCCCACATCCTCCTCAGGCAGCCAGAGCACAGACCGGCTCCTGTTACTGGTGGCGGAGGAGGCCTACTGCGTACACACTCCCCCTGACTGGGGCCTGGGCTCAGGTGCTCAAGGAGGCGGTGAGGGAGGCGGAGTCCCCACGCCCAGGGCAGGACCTGCCTCCTTCCAGGCTCCAGCTGAGACCTATTGAAGAAACCCAACCCCACCCCCCCACCCCCGGGGAAAATTTAGGACCACGCCTAACCCAGAGGCAGCACATCCTGGCGCCTTCCCGGAATTTAAGCAATGAAAAACATTCTGTGGTTTTTCTGAGATAAGAAAACAATCCCCCCCCCCACGCCCTGACTGGAAAGTCTCTGAACATGTTCATGTTGACCTTCAAAGAAATCAATCCTGTCTTAACCCGAATGCTATGCTAATCCCGCGGTTTGCCTTTAAAAGATGCCTGTAATTGCCAATCTGGGCTCTTCCACCTTTGAGGCCGAGGGCCCGTTTGCGCAAACGTTCAATAAAACCCTCTTGCTAGGGATCCCTGGGTGGCGCAGTGGTTTAGTGCCTGCCTTTGGCCCAGGGCATGATCTTGGAGACCCAGGATCGAGTCCCACGTCGGGCTCCCGGTGCATGGAGCCTGCTTCTCCCTCTGCCTATGTCTCTGCCTCTCTCTCTCTCTTTCTGTGACTGTCATAAAAAAAAAACCCTCTTGCTAGTTGCATCTGCCTGTCTGGGGTCTGAGTCTCTGGGGCCTCTACCGAGACACTTTGGCCCCCGTGAGCTAGGGTCCAACACTATGAGCTTCGGAAACGTCATGCTGAAATGGAGCACAACACCCGGCTTCCCCAGAAATACTTAAGGACAAGGAATTGGAGCCCACAGGATGCGAAATGAAATGTGGACCAGACTTTTATCGTGTCCGCCAAGACTCACTCAACCCTCTTCCACTGTGGGCGGGACTGCGGGCTGGTGCAGCTGCCCTGGAAACAGTGCCAAGGCTCCTCAGGAACTTACCGATAGAGCTGCCCTGCGACCGGCAGGTGCACGGCCTGGAGCTCACTCTGAAGATACAGATGCAATGAAACGCCAGGCGGGACACCTGCGCCCCGATGTCCACAGCAGCCGGGTCCACAGTAGCCACACTGTGGGAGGAGCCTCGGTGCCTTCAGACAGATGATGGATAGAGGATGGGAGATAGATGATGGTCATAGAGAGAGGAATGGTACTGCTATCAAAGAGAAGGAAATCTTGCCATTTGCAATGACGGGGATACAACTAGAGGGATCCTGTTAAGTGAAATAAGTCAGTCGGGAAAGACAATGACCCTATGGTGTCATTCATAGGTGGAATTAAAGAAGCAAAGCAGATGAACATCTGTGAAGGGAAGGAAAAACGAATAAGATGAAAACAGATGCAGGAAATACAGATCTGAATCATTGGAAACAATCTGAGGGTCGCTGGAGGGGAGCGGGGGAGGGGATAACGGGGGATGGGCACGAAGGATGGCAGGTGATGTCACGAGCACTGCTGTTCTCTCCAACTGGTGAATCCCTGAATTCTACCTCTGAAAGTATAATACACTATACATTAATTAATTGGGTTTAAATTAAGTTAAACAAAATCAGTTGTATCAGAGCACATTTCCTTCTGGACTCCCTGTTCTGCTCCTTCAGCTTATGCTGGAACCACCCCCTGTGGGTCTAAGTAGGCCCACGCCTCGTGCCTGGCCCAGCCCAGGGCTAGAACTCATGACCCTGAGATCAGGACCTGAGGTGAGGTCAGGAGTCCATGCTTAACTGACAGAGCCAGCAAGGAGCCGAGAACCACACTGCTTTATCCTGTGTCTCTGTGACATTGTTCGAAATAGGAAAGTGCTGCGCCCCACTCTGTCCTGCTTTTCCAATACTGATTTGCTGTCCGGGGTCATTTGTGGGGGCTGACGGATGTTAGGGTTTTTTTTTTTCCTACTTCTAGGATCTACCACCATGATTTTGATAGGAATGACATTGAAACCGAGGGTGGCTTCAGGAACTGTGGACATTTTCACAAGAGGAGGCTTCCACCCCACGAACCCAGGACGGCCTCCCAGAGCCTGGTATGGCTCAGTGCACAAGTCTTGTGCTCCTTTCATTCAGTCTCATTATTTAGTCTCTGTGATGCTCCTGAGAAGGGAGTCACGTCCTTCATTTCGTTCCTGAGTGCTCATTGTCAGGACGCAGCAAGGCTACTGAGCTCTGTAGGTTCAGTTGGTGTCCCATGAATTTACTGAATTCAATCATTAGTTCTAACAGGTTTTGGTGGGGGCTCTCGGGTTTCCTGTTTCTAGCACCGCGTCTTCAACAAATAGGGACAGTGTGACGTCCCCCTTCCAGGAGTGGAACCTTTGCTGTTTCCTGTCTGTTGACTACATTAGGACTTCCAGCACTGAGAGGGGACCTCCTTGGCTTGTTCCTGCTCTTAGGGGAGACGATTTCAGGTTTTCACCCTTTCACCCTTTCAGGTTTCACCCTTGAGGATGTCAGCTGCGGGCCTTCCTAGCGGAACTTTATTCTGTTGATAGACATTTCCTCAAAACCCACTAGGCTTTTGAAGTTGTAGTTTGTCAAATGCTTTTTCTGCAACTCTTGAGAGGATCGTATGCTTTTTGTCCTTTCTCTCGTTTTTCTTTTTTAAAGATTTTATTTATATATCCTTGAGAGACATACAGAGAGAGCAGCAGAGAGAGAAAGGCAGAGACATGGGCAGAGGGAGAAGGCGGCTCCGTGTAGGGAACTCGACGTGGGACTCGATCCCGGGACTCCAGGATCACGCCCTGGGCTGAAGGCAGGCGTTAAACCGCTGAACCACCCGGGGCTGCCCCATGTCCTTTCTCTGGTTAATGTGATGGATCCTGCTGACTGATGGACAGAGGGGCCATGGGCAGGACATGGGCAATGTAGATGAACGATAGTAACAGCTATAAGCGTCTGGATCATAAATAAAATAAGTCACAGAAATTTAGAAAGTACAGCCTAGGGAATGGAGTCAGTACTGTTGTGACAACTTTGTACGGGGACAGACGGTGACGCCGCTTCTCGTGGGGGGAGCTGAATAAGGCACAGAATTGTCAAATCACTAGTTGTAGCCCTGAAACTACTGTCACGTTGTGTGTTGACTGTACTTCAATAAATATCAAGGAAAAGGGGTTTCTGGTAGGACTCCCGGTGGGTCCGTGAAAGGCATTTACATGGTCGTTACACACACGAAGGCACCTCTGCAGAGGGGATAAACATGCTCACGTGTCTTTATGTTAATTTTTAGAAGATTACCTTGAGAAAGGGTGCAGTAGGGAGGGGCAGAGGGAGAGGGGGAACCTGGAGCGGACTCCTCACCCAACGGAGCCTGAGCCCCACGCGAGGCTCCACGCCACAACCTCAAGATCCTGACCTGAGCCAAACTAAAGAGTCGACGTGGAACCGACTGAACCACGCAAGAGCCCCTCGAATGTTAAGTGTAACCCCATGCTGTGAACTCTGGGGGTCGGGGGGACATCTGTGACCCCCAGTCTACCTAGAATGGTGGGAGGCCTGCAGGGCCAAGGATGGGAACTGAGGATGAGGGAGGGTGCCTGCATCCCCCTCCCGCCTGGCGTGGGGACAGGACCCTCCCCCGGGACCCTCCGCCTTCAGGGTGAAGGGCTAAGTGCTGATTGGACCCCGCCTGCCCACAGTCATGATGCGGGACCCCACTGTGGGCGGAACTGTGCCACCCCCGGGTTCCACCGCTGCATGGCGCTCACTGTGCGTCTGCAGAGCTTCGGAAGCACTCGTGCTCTGGATCTGGCTCACAGCGACCGGACTCTCCCGCTCTCCCCAGTAGCTCAGTACTCCCACTCTCCTCAGTACCCCCACTCTACCCAGTACCCCCACTCTACCCAGTACCCCAACTCTCCCACTCTCCCCAGTACCCAGTGCATAAGGAGGCGGCGCTCACACAGCGACAGGTCACAGGTGAGTGGCCGCTGATGCCTGCTCCCCGGGGGCCACTCTGGGGCCTGTGGGTCTGGGTGGGGGCGCTGGCCTCCCGGGCTGGGGTCCAAAACACCCCGACCCCAATGAGATGACCGTGAGCAGCTCCTGCAGCCCTTCCACAGCCCCATGGGGTGAGGGCGGCACCCTAAGGCCCTGTCCAGGGAAGGAGGCTGCAGTGAGAGACCGGCAGCTCCCCGGAACCCCCGCTCCCCTGTAAGGCCTGTGCTATGCAGGGAGACCCAATACATGACCTTTCCAGCTCGTCCTAGATGCATGGACCCCGACAGGGATGACACCCTCCCCCGCCCCACCATGTGGTGAGGGGAGGACAGTCAGGGCCTGCTGGGTCCCCCTGGCCAGTGAGCAGGCTTGCTCTTCATGCACTGGAATGTGGGCGGAGTCCCTGGTGCTCCCCCCAGGCCTCCCCTCAGGATATTCACACATCCTTGCCCTCAGGGTGGGGAGTGTGGTCGCACTCTTGCTGGCATCAGGTTTTAATTTTGATGAAGTCCACTCCATTGCTTTCTCCCCTCGGTCGTTGTGTTTGTGGAATCTCAGAGAAACCTTCGATCTCCCCCGGGCTGGGAGACATCACCCCGAGCATCAGAGCATCAGATCGGCATTCGCCAGAGCCTCCTGGGTCCTCCGCCCGTGTGCTCCTGATACCGGGGTGGGAGCGCTCTGTGATCCCAGGGTGATGGCGTGTCCTGGGACAGTGGCTGGGAAGGTGGACTGTAGGTGGGCGAGCAAAAGACAGGCAGTGAGGGCCCATGTGTGATGTTCCAGCCCAGCCTGTGCCCCTCAGGGCTATGGGGTTGTCTCTGACTCCGGTCAGACGGACGGGGCCCTGCCCACGGGGAGCACCCGGATGCATGTGTCCTCAGAAGATATTCATGCGCCGTCATTCTTGGATGTGTCTGGATTGCAGCACCGTGCAGGAGGACTCAGAGAACCTACTGGCCTTGCAAAGGGCCAATATCATGGCCCAGTACCATCAGGTGAGGCCCAGAAGGGACCATAGACAATACACACTCACGATAGGGGAGACCATACGATCAGAGCCAAGGATGAGTCAGGTCAGCCCAGACAAGGACCATAGTCACCAGGAACAAGTAAGACCCTGGGGATGGTCCTGGTGTCAGTAGCAACTAAGGGTCCATTCTGGATCCTAGTCATTGGTAGCTGAGGAGCCCAGTCACCAGGTACGGTGAGGCCCAGGTGGGGACCACAGTCACCAGGTCCAGATGAAGTCCACAGCTACCATGTCCAGGTGACGCCCTGGGTGGGGACCAGAGTCACCAGGTCCAGGTGAGGTGAAGGTGGAGACCACAGTCACCAGGTCCAGGTGAAGCCAAGGTGGGGACTACAGTCGCCAGGTCCACATGAGGCCCGGATGGGGACCAGAGTCACTAGGCTCAGGTGAGGCCCAGTTGGGGACTAGAGTCACCAGGTCTGGCTGAGGCCCAGGTGGGAACCACAGTCACCAGGTCCAAGTGAGGCCCAGGTGGGAACCGCCTTGATAGAAATGCGAACTCTTCTCACTGTAGCATTCCAGCTGTTCTCTCTTTAAATCTCAGGCCGAATTCATAGGCTTTCAGGATGATTTGAAAGTTAGCAAGGTCATTTGGTGGGGACAGGTGACTTGGGGACCATACTCTTCGGCTGTCTTGCCCCTCTGACAGGGACATATTTTTAGCAGTGTACAGTAAAGTCTGTTTATTAAAAGTTGGTATTAATTTGTGCAAACAAATTCTGTAGGCTTCAAGCAACTGTGAATCACACATATCCACACTGGCTAGAATATTTTGTTAACCTGAGTTTCTAGATAATTTTCATTATGTGAGCGGTTTCTTTCTAAAACTAATTACCAAAGGAAGTAGGGCAATAGGACAAGAGAAATAGCCAAACATGAGAAAAAAGAAACAGACAAAAAAACGCTAAGCATTTTTCTCGGGATGAGAGAAATCCTGATAGTGTAAGCTTTTTTCACCCTGCCCTGAGATAAACCAATTCCCTGACTCAGATGTTTCAGGAGAGAACTGGGTTTCTGATCCAGTAAATCGTGACTGCCTCTGGCACTTGGTTCCCATAGCTGTGGATGTGGCCTCAGACAAGCTCGGTGGTTTCCAGGCTGCACCTGGAGGGCTCTGAACATGCAACTTAGGGGCAGTCTGGGATCCATACCCTACAGCTTTTAATTGATAAGTACACCAACTCGCATAAAACTTTGCTAGAAAGAAGTCAAATTGTGTGTTTTAAGAAGAATTGAAAATGGGCAGCCTGGGTGGCTCAGCCGTTTAGCACTGCCTTCTTCCCAGGGCGTGATCCTGGAGACCCAGGATGGAGTCCCACTTCGGGCTCCCTGCATGGAGCCTGCCTCTCCCTCTGCCTGTGTCTCTGTCTCTCTGCCTCTCTCTCTCTCTCTCTCTCTCTCTCTCTCGCTCTCTCTCTCTCTCCCTCTCATGAATAAATAAATAAAATATATTTTTAACAAGTATATTGCAGGGCAGCCCCGGTGGCCCAGCGATTTAACGCTGCCTTCAGCCCAGTGTGGGATGCTGGAGATGCAGGATGGAGTCCCACATCAGGCTCCCTGCATGGAGCCTGCTTCACCCTCTGTCTCTGTCTCTGCCTCTCTCTCCCTCTGTCTCGCTCTCTCAAATAAATAAATAAATAAATAAATAAATAAATAAATAAATAAGAAAATGTATATTGCAGCTATATTGGTATTTGCTATATTAATAAAGTGTGTTGTTTTTACATTTTATGGTGACTGGACCTAGCAAGTCTTTACATCAACAGCCATCACTTCTAGTCCTCGCGACAGTGTTGCGGGACAGGCAGTATTATTTCCTTTTTATAGATGAAATTGATGACCTCGAGCACATGCGGTTCCTTCCCTTTCTTTTTTCTGTTCAGAATATGCGAGCTATAAGTGAGTAAATTGCAAGAAACCCACTTCCGGGATCAACACCTCTACTTTCCTCACATGATTTTAATATTTTTCTCAATTCTGAACTCCTTATCTATCTTACTACTCCTTTTCAAATAACTTAGGATACGTTTTCCAGGACTTGTTCAGAGAACCAGTTCCCTAAGTATGAATCAGTGACCTGAAACAGACCCAGCATACAGAGATTCTCCTATTTATTCAACACCCATCCGTTTCCAAAAGAAGTCTATTTGGCCTTCTATATGGCAGGTACAGAGACAGGCTCCGTCCCCACTGGGTTTCGATCTATGTCCCAGAGGACTACCTGTAGTCTTAATGCTGATTTCTGAGGGCAAAACAAGCAAGTCCACAGTTCTCCTTCATACTTCGCCAGCGGACACTTGGGTTCTCTCCACAGAGTTGAACTGTTACCGAGTCATTGATCGTGTAGGTCAGTCACAGAGCAGCATTGCCATCCAAAACAAAAAGGAGGAAAAAGGAGTTTCGAAGTAATTGGGTCTCACAAATCGTGTGGAGGGTACATTGAAACTGTGACAATGTTTCTTAGTGCACCTTTTGTCAGAGCCACATCTCTCCCGTTCTTGACTGAGGGACAGGAGAGTCTAGGTAGGGAGAAATAGGTAGGGGGCTACAGATTCAGGCTCACAAAGATCCTAAGGATGCTGAGATGTAAGGAAACCAGAAATAAAGAAACAAACGAGACCACCCTGTCCCAGGTATGGGTAGAGAGGGTCTTTTTTAGGACAGTCCTCTGTGCCCAACAAAGAATAACCAGACTCTAAAAAGAAGTAAACCGTTAAAGATGTTATCACTAGTCCTTACTCAAACCAAGACATCCCAAGAATGAGAAGGCCACAAGCTCCCTGATCAGTTCTAAATGAAAAACGGTCAGTGGAGGCCCATGTGGGCAACCCAGCCTGGGCCCCTCCCACTCCTGAGAGCTTTCTCGGTATCCTTGCTTAATAAACTCCTGTCGCTTTACTTACTCTTCTTTGTCCACCAGATTCATTCTTCGACTCTGTGAGACAAGAACCTGACTTTCTCACTTCATTCCGCCTGCTGCACTTCTCTTACCCAAGCTCACTGGGAAATTACTTCTTTGGCTTAATCCCATCTCACTCTCCTCCTGCCTCATATCCTTTGGATTCTTCACCACCAAAGGCCAATGAACCAAGAGATGCAGGGAGGGAGAGAAGACCCAGGTGATAGGGGGAACTAAGGCCAAAGAAATATAGATTAAAATTACATCTGCTTTTTTTTAAAAAAAAGATTTTGTTTATTTACTCATGAGAGACACACACACACACAGAGAGAGAGAGAGAGAGAGAGAGAGAGAGAGAGAAAGAAAGAGGGGCAGAGACAGAGACAAAGGGAGAAGCAGGCTCCCTGCGGGTAGCCCAATGTGGGACCCCATCCTAGGACCCCAGGATCATGCCCTGAGCCAAAGGCAGATGCTCAACCACTGAGCCACCCAGGCATCCCTACCATTACATTTCCTAACAAACTTGCAGTCCATAAACAAATACTTGAAACCCACAGAGTGGGACATTCTTCAAAGAATTCACAGCTGCCTGAATGTTAATGCTTTGCTAGAGGCCAAAAGCAACATTTGTTTGCTGATAGCCAGACCTCCAGGATCCTGTAAATCTTTCACCTGTGAAAATCCTTTTGGAAACTTCTTTTATCTCTAGAGTCCCCACCCCACACGGCAACTTTAAAGTTTATAACCAAGGCTCTTCATGATCCTGATGAAGCTCTTCAGGCCCAGGGGTCCTGTCCCCATACTTTAATAAAAACACCTTTTTGCATGGAAAATGTCTCAAGGATTCTCTCTTGACCACTGGCGCCTGGCCCACAGTACATCACAGGTACATCTCTGAGTTAATTGCATCGGCACATCAGGAAAGTACAGAAGATTTTTGCCTATCTTCTTGCATGACACATTCCGGAGGGGGACATTCCCGTCTGTTCGATCTGGGTTTCTCTCTTCCTGGGATATATAGCTAGCTAGCTAGGTAGATGATAGAGTGATAGATCTACTGATAGATCGATCCCAGGAACATGAATAGATGTTTATATAAACAAACATATAAACATAAATCTATGTTTCCACTTAATATATTTATTATTCAATGTATTACTGATAATATAATAATTATTATCTATAAACAGAACTATACATTTATATTTAAATATGCAAAATAAATATTTCTATATCTAATCTCTATACGTCCATATATAGATCTCCCTATAGAGATAGAGACAAAATGGTTAGAAATAGATGTGTGCAGAAAGAGAGAGAAATAGATATAGACCTATAAATATGCAGAGGATCTGCTTTCAAATTCTATCCAACGACCTCTCCTAACAGGCAAAGGCAAACGCACACACACATACTCAAGAGCCTTCTGGTATGTGGCCATGACAGGAAATAACACCCCTTGAGATGCCATCTCTTCTCCAACTTAAAGGTGCCAGCCGTTTCTCCAAAGAAGACCTACACAGAGCGAGCAAGCAAGCACATGAAAAACTGCTCCACGTCACTTTTCATCAGGGAGATAGAAATCAAAACCACAATGAGATACCACCTCACACCAGTGAGAATGGGGGAAATTAACAAGACGGGAAACGACAAATGTGGGAGAGGATGTGGAGAAAGTGGAACACTCTTGCATTGTTGGAGGGAATGTGAACTGGAGCAGCCACTCTAGAAAACAGTGTGGAGGTTCCTCAAAAAGCTGGAAATGGAGCTATACTACAACCCACCAATTGCACTGCTGGGTATTTACCCCAAAGACACAGATGTAGTGCAATGACTGGACACTTGCACCCCAATGTTCACAACGGCAATGTTAATAGCCAAACTGTGGAAGGAGCCTTGATGTCCTGCAACAGATGAATGGATCAAGAAGATGTGGTCTGGGGATCCCTGGGTGGCGCAGCGGTTTGGCGCCTGCCTTTGGCCCAGGGCGCGATCCTGGAGACCCGGGATCGAATCCCACATCGGGCTCCCGGTGCATGGAGCCTGCTTCTCCCTCTGCCTATGTCTCTGCCTCTCTCTCTGTGTGTGTGTGTGTGACTATCATAAATAAAATTTTTTTTAAATTATAAAAAAATTAAAAAAAAGAAGATGTGGTCTATATATACAATGTATTATTATTTAGCCATCTGCAAGGATGAATACCTACCATTTTCATGGACATGGAACTGGAGGGTATTATGCTGAATAAAATAAGCCACGTGGAGAAAGAATTATTATATGGTTTCACTCTTATGTCGAATGTAAGAAACAGTGAAGAGGATCATAAGGGAGGGGAGGGAAACTGAGTGGAGAAAATTCAGAGAGGCAGTGTTGTCCCCAAGATTGCTAATCCGAGAAACCACCGAGGAGCCGACACCGATGCAAACACACGAGGGTTTATTTACAAGCTCGAGCTTGGGTCCAAGTGTACCCGACACAGCGGAGCAGGGACTTGGACCCCAGACTAAGAGGCGTAGCAGCTTTATAGGGGCCAGTGGCCCATGGGATACGCAGAAAGTTGCACAGTCATGTCGGTCCACACACAAGTGGCCGATTGAATTACATCTTACCCTATAGTATCCATTTGAGCTGGCTTATTACTTTGCTCGGAATTGGTGCACAGTTTTGGTGGGCACAAAGCAGGGTTACATTGTTATGAGCTGATTTCCGGTTAGGGTGTGCCCAGCGGCTTGACTAGGGTGGGGCAGTGCCTTAAGCAATAAGCTGGTTACCTGGGGGTCACACAGCAGGTGGAAGGTGTAGCACAAAATGGAATCAGTACTGCTCTGCTTGTCCAGGGGTAGGGGATTTTTGTTAAATTTCCTGGGTCTCACAGAAGATAAACTATGAGAGACTCCTAACTCGGGGAAACAAAGGATTGCGGAAGGGGAGGTGGGTGGGAGGATAGTGTAACTGGGGGACGGACATTAAGGAGGGCAAGTGATGTGATGAACACTGGGTATTATACTACATGTTGACAAATTGAATTTAAATTAAAAAATGTTTTAATTTAAATTTAAATTAAAAAAGGGTACTGGACGGCTCAGCCGTCCTCAGCAATTCATTTATGAAATGACCTTCATTAGATCATAAAAAGTTACGAATGTGAATGGAAAATGACCTGCAACTCCTTCCCAGTTCAAATAAATAAGTATTCTAAAAAGCAAATCAAAGTTCCAGAATGGAAAAATGCAAAAAACGAGGGAGAGGGAGAAAGAGAAATGAATTCACTTTTTGTGATATTTATTAGTGATGGTCCAATAATGACAAATCTGTGACTGTCATTAAAAAGAAAGAGTTAATGAACGGTATGGAGACCGATCCCCTCAACTAACAGATAAGGAAACTGAGAAGACACGAGAAGTAATGCACACTGCTCAGTAATTCACATGGGTGGCAAGGCGCAAAGCCAAGACTCGATTCTGGTACAGAGTTCTTTAAACGACCACAATACGTTAACGTCACAGCTTCAGGCTCATCTAGAATTAGAGTCACTTTAGCTCAATAAAACATTCAACCAAAGTAGTCTTTCTTCTGCCAGATAGTTACATTTCATGAAGCACCCTAAAAGGGATTCGAATTAGGTCTCCATGTGCGCCATCAGAATACTGCCTGATGAATTAGTTAAACAAAAGTATTCCCCAAAAAAACCTCAGCCGTGAGACCTTGCCTACCCTTTCACTTTCCAAGTCTTCATGCTTCTATATCTAATTGCCTATATTTTCAGAGAAGCCAACCTTACTCAGATTAAGTTTGTCCAAGCCGAGAACTAAGTGCCAGGTTTAATATTTTTAAAACTCAATTTAAAAATAGTTAAACAGAGAATTTCAAATGGCAAACACTGATATTTACATCATCTACTCTTATAACTAACAGAAGGGGTAATCCTGAAACCTAGATGCAGTCGTGCCTTTATATGAAAGTATAAAAGCAGAAAGAGTAACCCAAAATTGTCTATTTCACAAATGCCTATCTAAACTAGTTATGTTCAATGGTGTCTGTCTTGATGCAACAATCTCTAGGAAGACCTTCTTCAGACCTAGCTCTACCACCAATAAGCGTGTGAACTTGGACAATCCAATCCTCCAGAACTCTCAGTTTCTTTCCTGTGCCTCAGAGGAGAGGACCAGAGCTGATGATCCCTCAGTTCCCTCTCAGACCTGAAATGCTGCTGTGGGGTCCTAAACACTCTATACTGAGCACAAAAAGACGGGGGAATCTTATATATACTCAAATGCTAAACTATAAAACTAACTCTGAGCATAGATCCTGAGTATTTTAGGGTTCTCTCCTATGGCGATAGAAAATCCCCAAATCTATATCCCTTTCTATCACAAGCGGTGGGTATATGGGTCCAAGCCACTAGAAATAATAAATATGTGTGTCAGAACAGCCATCTGCCCTCATGCTCACTGCTTTTCAAAGCAAAGCCCTCAAAGAACTCCATTATTATTTTCTGAGGGTACCGGTTAACATGTAGAATCCTAACCTGCCCCTTCCTTTAACCTAAAAAAAATTAAAATGTTGGCTGGCCATATTAACAAGCTCTCCAGGTTATTCTCTTGCACACTAACATTTGAGAACCACTGGCTAGGCACCAAGGAGAAGTGATTTACCTTAAAATAGCAAAATTTGAAATCCCATGTCCTTTCCTATTTTCAGATCATAATAAATAAAGAAATGAAACAGTGAAGAGAGAGGGAAGGAGGCAAAGATAGGGATGGGGACAGAAACAAAGTGCCAGTCAAAAATGATATTTACATAAAGTTTGTCTTTCAAAACTTTAGGAACAGACAAGAGACTCCATACTCATGGAAATATGTTAAAGGCACACAGGTGTCAACTGAAAGAGCTCCCGTGGCCAGAGAGGAGACAATGTAAGCAACAAAATAAGTAGTGTTGGATTATAACCCAAAGCATAAAATAAATATCCATGAATATATACTAATATTAAAAATTGTAAAAGAAAGAAAGAGGGGCACCTGGGTGGCTCAGTCAGTTAAGCTTCTGCCTTAGGCTCAGATCATGATCCAGGTCTCAAGGCAGGCTCCCTGTTCAGCAGGGAACCTGCTCCTCCCTCTCCCTCTGCCCCTCTCGCTCATGCTTTTTCTCTCCTCTCTCTCTCAAATAAATAAATAAATAACATCTGTGAAAAAGAAACAAACAAACAAACACAGAAGAAAGAGAAGTCTCCCATGTAGAAGAATTTCAAACAATTTGTGCAGACATTCCACCCTCAAGTGGATGAGCATAGCTCATCCACTCTTATGTGTGGAATACACATAGGAACTTCCTTCTACAAAATATGTTATGAAAAAGTTAAAATAAATAATAATAATAATAATCACTTTACTATGGAGAAAGCTGACAAACACTACCTCAGCAAGATGATCAGATCGATACCAAGACTGATAAATCATGTTGATAGTATCTATCCTTTATATGATATAATAAAGATGGCAGTATATCTCTGTATATAATCCACAATCACAGTTCAATCATGAGATAAACGACAGACATGTCCCAACTGAGGGAGATTTTACAAAATACCCTACTTCTCAAGGTGTTCAACAACAACAAGGAAAGGCTGAAAAACTGTCACAATCCAGAGGAGCCTAAGAAAACATGAGGACAAGTGTAATGTGATGTGAGGGATGGGAACTTAGCAAAAACTAAGGAAATCTGAATAAAGTATGTATGGTCTTTGGTTAATGCAAATATTTTAATATTGTTTCATTAGCTAATATTTGTACCGTACTAATATAAGATATCGATAATTGGAGACATCGAGTGCGAGTGCATGAGAATTCTCTGTACTGTCTTCTCAATTTCCCTGTAAATCTTTGGGTTTTTTTTTCTAATAAATAAGATTTATTTTGAAAATTGACTTAAATGAATCAGGCTCCAAGTGTGAAGACACTTTAAGAATAGTTTAATTAATTTTTGCCTTGTTCTTAAACAGTTCCTTCGATGGGAACAAAGTAAGAATTTTATATCAGAAGGAAAGAAAAACACTTAGAAACACGTATAATGCCTCCTCAACCTGAAAAGCAGGAAAGGATAATAAAGAGCAAAAATCAGATAAAAATACTTCTTTTATATTAGACGCCATATTGCAAGTGCATTTAAAATTAGCAATGCCTAACATTTATTTCCTTGACATTTGTCTTCCAAAGAGTTCACAGTGCTTCAGTGTCAGTTAAAAAATGATTCGTGTGAAATTTTTATTAAACCAGATTTACTGGGAAATTCCTGCCCAGATAATACTTTATTTTAATTTTATTCAGTTCCTTCCTAATCACTGAGCCTTTTAGTTAGAGCTTTCAACTATAGCAAATGCCTCAGAAGGCCAATTTTTAAGTTGCTATTATAATACCCTAATGGAATCACGTATCGTATTCCTTCGCTCAGATATGGCACACAGTAGGCCCCTGATAAAATACTGAATGAGTGAATGGATAAAATTGCTTTTTATCATTTCATTCAGCAATTTCATTCTTATCTTGTTCCATTTCATGTTCTAATGTTTATCAACATCAACTCAAGAAGGTTAGGGATCCAGGAATTTATTAAGTATTTGGTGCATACCTACTATGTGCAAGGTGCTAGGAATACTAAGTTAACCAGACATAGATGCAGTGCCTATCTCCCTCCAGGCCATGCTGGTGGGAGAGACGGATACTAACCAAAAAGTGACAGAAAGACAACTAGACAAGATTATAGTAGCCAATACAAAGGTAAATATACAGCTTACTACAAGTACATATATAAGAAGGCTTAGTCTAATTGGGGCCTCAGAGAAGATAACCAGAAGAAGCATCATTTATATTAAGACATAGAGAAAGGAGAAGGTAAGTGGTGGAAGGAGAATATTATGAGGAAAAGGAAGGTTTCTGCCTCTGAATTGTAGGGCTCTGGGCAAGTCCCTTGAGCTTAGGCTCTGAACCTTCTTCTTTCTCTGCAAAACTGTGACAGTAATAATGCCTGTGCCATAGAGCTCTAATGAGTAAAGAGTTGGACTTTATTTGTACATTACCTAGGACGTTAGGAAGTACTTAATAAACATTTTCTGGTGGCCATAACAGCCTGGAGTCAGGCTTCCTGAATTCGAATCCACTTAACTAGCTGTTTGACCTTGGACAAGATGTTTTCTTCCTATCCTTTAGTTGGCCCATCAAGATAACAGTATCTGCCCATAGGGTTGTTGGAGGATCCCAGGAGTTCTTTTATGTGAAGCATGACACAATTGTTGGCCATAATATGTGCCCTATGAATGTTCACTTATATTAGCAATAAAGAAATCCTACAGCAGTCCAATGAGGTGTTTAGAAATTATTCTATAGCTTTTAAGGCAATTGAAATTCAAAAAGAACCTAAGTGCCTGTCCGTGTTTACTTAGCTAACCAGTTCCATTATCTGAAACCCAAACACACAATTTCTGATTCTAACCTCACTCCAAGAGGCCTCCTCAAGCCCGAGGAAAAATTGCCTTCTTGGGATCTCAGGGAAGAATCCTTCACATAATAATATGACCATTGGTAATGTCTCTCGGTTCTTTCCAAATCCATACAGATGCATTTCCTGATGAGTGACTGAGCTGTGAAGAAAGAGATGAGAAACCCTCATCCCTCTGAATTACTTTTGTCAGAATATTTTAACCATAGTACTACGGATAGTAAATTATCCTTATTAACAGGAAATATGTCTCAGAAGGAATCTGAGCATTCAGATGGGCAGAGAAAAAACGCTTTGACTCGCTCTTCATCTTTTAAAGACACAGGAGAGCTTTTCTACATACAAAGTCAGTGGTCAAGATAGCCTTAGGGAATAAGAGTCTGCAGCATCCAATCCCGCTGGCTGCACAGCCAGGACGCCCGCAATCCAGGTCTTCCTGATCCTTAATCCCTGGGCCTGTCCCCCAACACGTGCTGCCAAGCTGAGGTCATTTGCAATTGCTCTCTTAGGAGCTCCGGGGAAGGAGGAAGGAGCTACATAGGATGGGAAGGGACGCCTGGAGGTTGAGAAAATTAAGGCCATTCCACTTTAAGTTCAGCCTTAGCACACAGGTCCAGCCATCCCAGGCCCCTGCCAAGAAGAGCTGAAAGTTACATTACTTCAGTCACAGCAAAAAAAACAAAAGTTTACAGCTTAATGTCCTAGAAAGCCCCACATTAGCATAAGAACTGAGCCCAGGCGCTTGAAGGCCCCATAGCAAAATATAAACAGAACTTGAGGAATTGCTCAAGCCCTTCTGGGGGTGCCCCAGACCAGCCCTTAAAACTAAGCTAAAACCCACCTCGGGGTCCAAGTCCCTGCTCCGCTGTGTCCGGTAAACTTGGACACAAGCTCGAGCTTGTAAATAAACCCTCGTGTGTTTGCATCAGTGTCGGCTTCTGGGTGGTTTCTTGGATTCACAATCTTGGGCACAACAGTCTGAGAAAAAAAACAAAACCAAAAGAAGCTCGGACGCAGGCAGAGTGAAGGCAGGGTTCTGAGAGAAGCGGCGGAGACCCTGGGGCTTGGGGACTCTTCTGTGGAAGCCCCTGCTGACTGGGGGGGGGCGGGATGCTCAGCTCCAGAGCCAGAGGACCAACCGGCATCACGCCCACCAGCGCCAAGTATCAGATAGCAGCACAGCGCCGCCCGCTGGAAGCCAGAGGCGCTGACGCCCACCCCGCCTCTGACTCCACAGGTGCATCTCCCAGGCACATGTGCATCTGACAATCAGCCCCATGGCCCATCCCCAGACCCCGCACAGACCACTCGCTGACACCAAGTGGTCGGACCACGGAGGCTGCAGAGCTTCAGCTCTGCCTGGAAAGTAGGGTCTATCTTCCTTTGTACTTTGGGCTTTATTTTCATTTATTCACTTTGATTCTTTATTACTAATTGCTTTCTTTTAACTTTTTATCTCATTATTTTTTCCAGAAAAGAAGGAAGAAAAAGAAAAACCAAGAAAACAATAACAACTGCCCTCCCCCAAAAAAACCCCACCAGATTATTTCACCTGCTTGTTAAAAGATTCTAAATCCCAAAATAGGAAACACAATTAAAGTACCATGAAAGTAAAAATAAGAAATATATAAGTTACATACATAAAAAAACCCAACTCCCTAACCCTATCTCTTACCCTTTTCCAAAACCGTACCCTGACCCTGACTCTGACCTAACCCCGACCATAACCCCTAACCAAACACTAACCCTAACACTACCCCAAACCCCTATCCTAATCCGAACCCTTGCCCTAACCCTAAACCTAGCCCTAACTTTAACCCTAACCCTAACCCCAACCCTAACTCACACCCTAACCCCTAACCCTAACTGCAAACCTAAGCCCAACCCTAACTCTAAGCATAACCCTAACCCTAACTCCTAACCTCCTGCCCTAATCCGTAAAGCCTAAGCCCTAACCCTAACTCTAAACCCTGTCCCTAACCCGAAACCCTATGCCTAATCCCTAACCCCCATCCTAACTCCTAACCACTGACCCTTACAATTATCCATCACCCTAACCTCTAATCCGTAACCATAAGCATAAACACTAACCACTAACATCTAAGGAAACCTAACCACCAACTGTCTCCCCTCCCCTGACCCTACCATTCATTCTACCCATTCACTTACCCTGTGGTTCTGAGGAGTCCCTTCTGATGTGGACGTGGCTCCCAACGGCGCCTCCAGAGTCCTCTAGGGGGTCCTGAGGAAGCCGGGCTCCTGTGAGTGCAGACGCGGCCTCACGTGTTCCTGAGTTATAGTCAGCGGGGTCCTGAGGACGCTGGGTCTCCTGTCACTGTGGACTAGGTCTCACATCCTCTGGAAGCCTCACAGCAGGTCCTCAGGAGGCTGGAGGCTCCTGTCAGCCAGGACATGGTCCCATGGCCCCCCAGAACCACACCGTGGGTCCTGAGGAGGCTGTAGGCTCCTTTCAGCATAGACGCAGCCCCATATGTCCCAAAGCCAAAGTGCAGGTCCTGAGGAGGACGGGGGTCCTGTCAGTGTTGACGTGGCCCCACATTTTCCTCAAGCCTCACCATAAGACCTGAGGAGGCTGGGGGCTCCTGTCGGCATGGACGTGGCCCCAAATCTTCCCAAACCTTCACAGTGGGTCCTGAGGAGGTCGGAGACTCCTGTCAGTGTGGATGCGGCACCCACATCTTTCTTAGGCCTCACCGCAGGCCCTGTCAAGGCTGGGGGTCTTCTGTCCGCATGGACGCATCCCCATTTTCCCGAAGTCTACACCGGGGGTCCTGAGGAAGTCAGCGTCTGGTTGTGTGGATGTGGCCCCACGTCCTCCCAAAACGTCACCACGTGTTCTGAGGAAGCCGGGGGTCCTGTCACCGTGGATGCGGCCCCCAGGTTCCAGAAGCCTCAATTTTTATCTGAGGGGCCTGGGAGCTCCTGCCAGAGTGGAGGTGGCACCACATCTTCCTGAAGCCTCCCCATGGTTCCTGAGGTGGTCCAGGGGCTCCTGTCTGCGTGGATGTTGGCCCATATCTTCCTGAAGCCACGCCGCGGGTCCTAAGGAGACCACGGTTCCTGTCAGCGTGATTGCCGCCCAATATCCCCCTGAAGACTCCCCGCGGGTCCTGAGGAGGCTGCAGCTCATCAGCATGGACGCGTCCCCACATCGTCCTCAGGCCTCCCCAGCACAGGCAGGCTCCTGTTTGTGCAGGCGGATGAGACCTACTGCGCATGCGGGCTCCCTGTGCGGGACCTGGGCTCAGGCGCCCCCTGTGGGACGCTCAGGCGCTGCAGGAGGCCTTGCAGGAGGCAGCCTGCCTGCGCCGAGGCCGCACCTGCCTCCTTCCAGGCTCCAGCTGAGGCCTGTTAGCTTCGGAAACGTCTCACTGAAACGGGGCCCAACACCCGGCTTCCCCAGAAATACTTAAGGCCCCTGAGAAGAAGAGCTGAAATTTACATTACCTTTTAACTAGCAGGCCAAAATAATTTGCTGTTTGTTTGGGGAGGGAGGGCAGTTGTTATTGGTTTTCTTGGTTTTTCTTTTTCTTCCTTCTTTCTTTTCTGGAAAAAATAATGAGATGGAGAAATTCACCTCCATAAAATAACATGAGGTAGTACTCAGAGCCAGGAAGTGCATCAATATGCATATAGGATATCTAACTAGAGTTAAAAACAATGATTATAAAGATAGCAGCTGGGCTGGAAAAAGAGCACAGAAGAAAACTAGAGAATCCCTTACCGTAGAAATAAAAGAACTAAAATCTAGTCAGGCCAACGTTAAAAATGCTATAACTGAGATGCAGTCCCAAGAAAGGTTATGGACCACAGAGGGAGACTGAGGGAACTCAGCCACTTATTAAAACAATAACATTCATATCATCGGAGACTCAGAAGAAAAGGGTGCAGAAGTTTTATTTGAACGAATTATGTAAACTTCTATAACCTGAGGAAGGACACAGACACTGAAATCGAGAGACAGAGAACTCCCAATAAATTCAACAGAAGCTGACCATCACCCAGGCACATCCGAGTCAAAGTCACAAAATACACAGACGAGAAAAGAATCCTGAAAGCAGTGGAGGTGGGGCTGTGGGTGGGGTAGTCCTTACCTACAAGGGAGGATGAATCAGTTTGCAGCAGATCTGTTCACAAACTTGGCAAGCCAGAAGGAAGTTGGAAGGAAATATTCAATATGCTGAATGGGAAAAGTATGCAGCCAAGAATTCTTTCTTCTGTTTTTTTTAAGAATAATCATCAAAACTTATTTAATCTCACAAGGAAGAAATTAAAAATTTCTGAACAAAAAATGCCATTTTCCTCAATCGTAATAGCAAAAATTTATTGTTTTTAATTTTTTTTTAATTGGAGTTCAATTTGTAAGAATTCTTTCTTCAGCAAGGCTGTCATTCAGCATAGAATGAGAGATAAAGAGTTTCCAAGACAGGCAAAAAATAAAGGAGTTCATGACCACTAAACCAGTCCAGTAAGGAATTTTAAGAGGGACTCTTCTAGTGGGGGAAAAAAAGAGACCAAAAGCAACAAAGACTAGAAAGGACCAGAGAACGTCACCAAAAACACCAACTCTACTGGTAACACAAAGGCACTAAGTTTATATCTTTCAGTAATCACTCTGAATGCTGATAGACTAAATGCTCCAATCAAAAGATATAGGGTATCACAGTGGCTTAAAAAACATGATCTGGGATGCCTGGGTGGCTCAGGGGTTGAGCATCTGCTTTGGCTCGGGTCATGATCCCAGGGTCCCGGGGGATCAAGTCCCACATCAGGCTCCCTGAATGGAGCCTCATTTTCCCTCTGCCTATACCTCTGCCTCTCTGTGTCTCTCATGAATACATAAATAAAATCTTTACAAAAGAAAAAAGATAAAAAGATGAGAAAGGACCCAAATAAAATCACAAATGAGAAAAGAGAAATAACAACCAATACTAGAAAAAAAAGAACTAACACTAGAGAAATACACGATTATAAGAGAACATTATGAAAAATTATATGCCAGCAACCTACAACCTGGAAGAAATAGATCCATTCCTTCCTAGAAATATATAACATAGCAAAAATGGAAAAGGAAGAAATAAGAAACTTGAACAGACAGATAACCAGCAAAGAAATTGAATTAGCAATCAAAAATCTCCCAACAGGAGATGCTTAGATCAATAGAACAGAATGGAAAGCTGAAACAAGATACAAACCTATAACTCTATGATCGCTTAATCTTCAACAAAGCAGGAAAGAATATCCAATGGCAAAAAGACAGTCTCTTCAACAAACCCTAATCCTGACCCCAGGATAATAACAAATTGTGTTGGGAAAACCGGGCAGCCACATGCAGAAGAATGAAACTGGACCACTTTCTTACACCATGTATATAAAAAATAAATTCAAAATAGATTAAAGACCTAAATGTGAGACCTTTTCTCACAGAGAAAAGGAAAGCCCCTGCTGACTGGGGGACGGGATGATCAGCCCCAGAGCCAGAGGACCAACCCGCATCACGCCCTCCAGCGCTGAGTATCAGATAGCAGCACAGCGCCGCCCGCTGGAGGCCAGAGGCGCTGACGCCCACGCCGCCTCTGACTCCACAGGTGCATCTCCCAGGCACATGCGCATCTGACAATCAGCCCCATGGCCCATCCCCAGACCCCGCACAGACCACTCGCTGACAATGTGAGACCTTTTCTCACATTTAGAAAAGAAGAAAAAGAAGAAAAGATAGGCAGCAATGTCTTTGACATTGGCCATTGGATCTTCTTTCTAGATATGCCTCTGAGGCGAGGGAAACAAAAGCAAAAATACTATTGGGACTTCATCAAATTGAAAAGCATCCGCAAAGTGAAGGAAACAACCACAGCTAAAAGGCAACATACAAAATGAGAGGAGATATTTGTAAACAACACATCCAATAAAGAGTTAGTATCCAAAATATATAAAGCAAATATAAATCTCAGCAACCTAAAGACAAATTATCCAACTGCAGATGGGCAGAAGACATGAATGGACTTTGTCTCTGACAGGACATCCAGATGGCCGCCAGACACACGGAAAGACACTCAGCGTCACCCATCATCAGGGAAATGCAAACCAAAACCACAATGAGATGTCACCTGACAGCCGTCAGAATGGCTAAAATCAACAACACAAGAAACAACAGTTGTTGGTGAGGCTATGGAGAAGGGGGAGCCCCCTTACACTCCTGGTGGGCATGTGAACAGGTGCAGCCACTGTGGAAAACAGTGTGGAGGGTCCTCAAGAAGTTAAAAATAGAGCTACCCTACGATTCCAAAATTGCACAGCTAGGTATTTACCGCGAGGATACAAAAGTAGTTTAGTAGATTCGAAGAGGGACACGCAGCCCACTGTTTGTAGCAGCGTTATCAACAACAGCCAAACTGTGCATACAGCCCAGATGTCCATCGACAGATGAATGGGCAGAGACGATGTGGTAAATATACACACTACGACATCACTCGGTCGTCAGAAGGGATGAAATGAAGCCATTTACAATGACGTGGGAGAAGTGGAAAGGACTTATGCTAAATGAACTCATTCAGTCAGAGAAAGACAGTTACCAAATACCATACAATTGCATTCACATGTGAATTTTAAGAAACCAAACAAAGGGGCGGAGGGGGTGGATGAGAGAAGCAAACCAAGAAACACACTCTTAACCACAGAGAATAAACTAATAAATACCAGAGGAAGGTGAGGGGGATGGGGAATCAGGGGATGGGGATAGTGGAGGGCACCTGTGACCAGTACCAGGCGTTGTATCCAAGGGTTGAATCACTATGTGGTAGACCTGAAACTATATCATACTGTGTTTACAAACAGGATTACAAGTAAAACTCTAAAATAATAATTGGTAGTATTGATGAAATATGTGCGCACAAGAGATAAAATCAGAAAGGCAACTGAAAATCCACATAAAGAGTATTTAGAGCCACAAGTCCCCTCCTTAGCTCAGCTCAGGAGAAGCCTGCCATGTCTTTTCTGACCCCAGCAGAAGCCTGGATTTTGATGCTCTGGGGAGGCCACTGACTTGGTGGAGTCAGGCTATCTTTGAACCCAAAACCTCAATAGAGTGCATAAAACTAAACTGCCCAAGATACTACGAGTCCCAGTGCAGGCACATGCCAAGCCTCAAACTCTAACCATACACAGCCATAACCCTAACCCTACGCTTAAGCCTAATGTTAACCTAACCCTTGAACAAGACCTATCACTAATCAAAAACCAAACACAAACCCCAAGACTGAAACACATTCACTGAATCTTCCTGCCAACCCTCACCCTAACTCCTAACCCTAACCTTAACTTAATGTACTCAAATGCTATTCCTAATCTTAGATTCCTAATCTTTACCCTAACCCTAACCCTCTAATACTAATGCTATCTCATACCCCAAACTGTACCCTAACCTGTACCCTAAAACTAACTCCTAAGCCACTCCCTAACCCTATCTCTTACCCTTTTCCAAAACCGTACCCTGACCCTGACCCTGACCTAACCCCAACCATAACCCCTAACTAAACACTAACCCTAACACTACCCCAAACCCCTATCCTAATCCGAACCCTTGCCCTAACCCTAAACCTAGCCCCAACTTTAACCCTAACCCCTAACCTTAACCCCAACCCTAACTCACACCCTAACCCCTAACCCTAACTGCAAACCTAAGCCCAACCCTAACTCTAACCATAACCCTAACCCCAACTCCTAACCTCCTGCCCTAATCCCTAAAGCCTAAACCCTAACCCTAACTCTAAACCCTGTCCCTAACCCTAAACCCTATGCCTAATCCCTAACCCCCATCCTAACTCCTAACCACTGACCCTTACAATTATCCCTCACCCTAACCTCTAATCCGTAACCATAAGCATAAACACTAACCCCTAACATCTAACGAAACCTAACCACCAACTGTCTCCCCTCCCCTGACCCTACCATTCATTCTACCCATTCACTTACCCTGTGGTTCTGAGGAGTCCCTTCTGATGTGGACGTGGCCCCCAACGGCGCCTCCAGAGTCCTCTAGGGGGTCCTGAGGAAGCCGGGCTCCTGTGAGTGCAGACGCAGGCCTCACGTGTTCCTGAGTCATAGTCAGTGGGGTCCTGTGGACACCGGGTCTCCTGTCACTGTGGACTAGGTCTCACATCCTCTGGAAGCCTCACAGCAGGTCCTCAGGAGGCTGGAGGCTCCTGTCAGCCTGGACATGGCCCCACGTCCCCCCGGAAACTCACCGCGGGTCCTGAGGAGGCTGTAGACTCCTATCAGCATAGACACAGCCCCATATGTCCCAAAGCCAAAGTGCAGGTCCTGAGGAGGACGGGGGTCCTGTCAGTGTTGACGTGGCCCCACATTTTCCTCAAGCCTCACCATAAGACCTGAGGAGGCTGGGGGCTCCTGTCAGCATGGACGTGGCCACAAATCTTCCCAAACCTTCACAGTGGGTCCTGAGGAAGTCAGCGTCTGGTTGTGTGGATGTGGCCCCACGTCCTCCCAAAACGTCACCCTGTGTTCTGAGGAAGCCGGGGTCCTGTCACCGTGGATGTGGCCCCCAGGTTCCAGAAGCCTCAACTTATGTCCTGAGGGGCCTGGGAGCTCCTGCCAGAGTGGACGCGGCACCACATCTTCCTGAAGCCTCCCCGCGGTTCCTGAGGCGGCCCAGGGGCTCCTGTCTGCGTGGATGTTGGCCCACATCTTCCTGAAGCCTCACCGCGGGTCCTGAGGAGACCGGGGCTCCTGACAGCGTGAACGTGGCCCAATGTCCTCCTGAAGCCTCACTGCGGGTCCTGAGGAGGCTGCGGCTCATCAGCGTGGACGCGACCCCACCTCCTCCTCAGGCCTCCCAAGCACAGGCTGGCTCCTGTTAGTGCAAGAGGACGAGGCTTACTGCGCATGCGCGATCCTTGGGTGGGGTCTGGGGTCGGGCGCCCCCTGCGGGACGCTTAGGCACTGCAAGAGGCCGTGCAGGAGGTGGTGTCCCTGCGCCCGGGGCCACACCTGCCTCCTTCCAGGCTCCAGCTGAGGCCTGTGAGCTTCGGAAACGTCTCACTGAAACGGAGCCCAACACCCGGCTTTCTCAGAAATACTTAAGGACGATGAATTGGAGCCCACAGGACGCAAAATGAAATGTGGACCAGACTTTTACCACGTCCTACCAAACCCACTCAACCCTCTTCCACTGTGGGCAGGACCGCGGGCTGGTGCAGCCACCCTGGAAACAGTGTGGAGGCTCCTCAGGAAGTTACAAATAGAGCCGCCCTGCGACCAGCAGGTGCTCGGCCTGGAGCTCACTCCGAAGATACAGATGCAGTGAGACTCCGGGACAACTGCACCCCAATGTCCACAGCAGGCGGGTCCACAGTAGCCACACTGTGAGAGGAGCCTCGGTGCCTTCAGACAGATGATGGATAAAGAGGATGGGAGATAGATGATGGTAATAGATGATAGATAGATAGATGATAGGAATGTTACTCAGCTATCAAAGAGAAGGAAATCTTGCCATTTGCAATGACGTGGATAGAACTAGAGGGATCATGTTAAGTGAAATCAGTCAGTCAGGAAAGAAAATGGCCGTATGGTGTCATTCATAGGTGAAATTAAAGAAGCAAAGCAGATGGACATCTGTGAAGGGAAGGAAAAACAAATAAGATGAAAACAGAGATGGAGGAAAAAGAGACTCAATCACAGGAAACAAACTGAGGGTCGCTGGAGGGGAGGGAAGTGGAGGGACAGGGTAACTGGTAGACGGGCATGAAGGAGGGCACGTGATGTCATGAGCACTGGTGTTATCTCCAACTGGTGAATCCCTGAAGTCTATCTCTGAAAGTATAATACACTATACTGTTAATTAATTGGGTTTAAATTAAATTAAGTTTAAAAAATCAGTTGACTGTATCAGAGTGCATTTTCTTCCAGGCTCTCTATTCTGCTCCTTCAGCAATGCCAGAACCACACCCCTGTGGGTTTGGTTTGTTTAAGTAGGCTCCATGCCTCGTCCACAGCCCAGCACAGGCCTAGTACTTATGACCCCAAGATCAAGACCAGGGGTGAGGTCAAGAGTCAGATGCTTAACCAACGGAGACAGCCAGGGGCCCGAGAACCACACTGCTTTATCCTGTGTCTCTGTGACATCGTTTGAAATAAGAAAGTGCTGCGTCCAGCTCTGTCCTGCTTCTCCAACACTGATTTGCTGTCCAGGGTCATTTGTGGGGGCGGACAAATGTTAGGAGTGCTTTTTCTATTTCTAAAATCGGCCACCATGATTTTGATAGGAATGACATTGGAACTGCGGGTGGCTTCTGGAACTGTGGACATTTTAACAAGATGAAGGCTCCGACCCCACGAGCCCAGGAAGTCCTCCCAAAGTCTTGTAATTTTCAGTGTACAAGTCTTGCAGTCCCTTGGTTCAGTCTAATTATTTTGTTTTTTGGATGCTCCTGATAAGGGAGTCATGTCCTGAATTTCCTTCCTGAGTGCTCATTGTCGGGACACAGCAAGGCTACTGATCTCTGTTCATTTTGTGTCCCACAACTTTAAGGAATTCACTCATTAGTTCTAACAGTTTTTGGTGGAGTCTGTCGGGTTTCCTGTTTCTAATACCACATCTTCAGCAAATAGGGACAGTGTGATGTCCCCCTTCCAGGTGTGGAACCTTTTCTGTTTCCTGTCTGTTGACTACGATAGGACTTCCAGTGCTGAGAGGGGACTTCCTTGGCTTGTTCCTGCTCTTAGGGGAGACGATTTCAAGTTTTCACCCTTGAGGATGATGTCAGCTACGGGCCTTCCTACACGGCCTTTATTCTGTTGATATACGTTTCCTCAAAACCCACTATGCCGAAAAAAAAAATAAAAAAATAAAAAACCCACTATCCTTTTTTTTAAAATAATAAATTAATTTTTTATTGCTGTTCACTTTGTCAACATACAGAATAACACCCAGTGCTCATCCCGTCAAGTGCCCCTCTCAGTGCCCGTCACCCATTCACCCCCACCCCCCGCCGTCCTCCCCTTCCACCACCCCTAGTTCATTTCCCAGAGTTAGGAGTCTTTATGTTCTGTTTCCCTTTCTGATATTTCCCACACATTTCTTCTCCCTTCCCTTATATTCCCTTTTACTACCCACTATGCTTTTTATGTTGTATTTTGTCAAATGCTTTTTCTGCAACTCTTGAGAGGATCGTATGCCTTTGTCCTTTCTCTTGTTTTGGTTTTTAAGATTTTATTTATTTACCCATGAGAGTCATTTTGTTCCAGGTGAGGCCAGAAGGAGACCACAGGAACCAGGTCCAGGAAAGCCCCATATGGGAACCAGAGCCACCAGATCCAGGTGAGACCCAGGTGGGGACCACAGTCACAAGGTCCAGGTGAGGCCCAGGTGGCAACAAGATTCACCAAGTCCAGGTGAGACCCAGGTGGGGACCACAGTCACAAGGTCCAGGTGAGGAACAGGTAAGGACCAGATTCACCAGGTCCAAGTGAAGCCCGGGGGGGGGACCAGAGTCAAAAGGTAAGGGTGAGGTCCAGAGGGGGACCAGAGTAACCAGTTTAGTTTGAGGCCCAGAGTGGGACCAGAGGTCCCCGGTCAAAGTGAGGCCCAGGTGTGGAATAGAGTATCCAGGTCCCAATGATGCCTATGTGAGGACCAGAGTCACTAGGGCCATGCAAGGCCCAATGGGGATCAGAATCACCAGGTCCTGGTGAGGCATAGAAGGAGACCACAGTCACCAGTATCAGGTGAGCCCCATGTGGGAATCAGAGCCACTATATCCAGCTGAGTCCCAGGTCCATGTGAGGCCCACGTGAGGACCAGAATCATCAGGTCGAATTGAGGCATAGCTGGGGACAAGAGTCACCAGGTCTAGGTGACGCCTAGGTGGGGACGAGATTCACCAGGTCTGAGTTAGGTCAAAGTGGGGACGAGAGTCACCAGGTCCAGGTGAGGCCAAACTGAGGACCAGAGTCACCAGATCCAGGTGAGGTCCATGTTGGAAAGAGAGTCACCAGGTCCAGGAGAGGTCCAGGTGGGGACCAGAGTCACCAGGTCCAGATGAGGCCCAGGTGAGGACCAGACTCACCAGGCACACGTGAGGCCCAGGTGGGGACCAGAATCACCAGGTATAGGGGAGGCCCTTGAAAGAACCAGAGTCAACAGTTCAAGGTGAGGCGCAGGTGGCAACCAGAGTCAGAAGGTCCAAATCAGGCCAAAGTGGGGTTCACAGTCACCAGGTCAGGGTGAGACCCAGAGGGGGACCAGAGTCACCTGGTCCAGGTGAGGCTCAGTTGTGGAACACAGTAACCGGGTCCCAATTATGCCCAGTTGAGGACCAGAGTTAACAGGGCCAGGTGAGGCCCAGATGGGGATCAGAGTCACCAGGTCCAAGTGAGGCCCAGGTGGGGACCACAGTCACCAGATCCAGGGTAGTCTCAGGTGCAGACCAGAATCACCAGGTCCAGGTGGGGCCCAGGTAAGGACCAGAGTTACCAGGTCGAGGTGAGTCCCAGGTGGGGAACACAATAACCATGTTCCAATGATGCCCATCTCAGGACCAGAGTCACCAGGTCCACTTGAGGACCAAGTGGGGACCAGATTCACCAGGTCCAGGGGAGGCCCAGGTGGACACCAGAGTTACCAGTTAAAGGTGAGTCTAGAAGGACAGCACGGTCACCAGGTCTAGGTGTGGTCCATGTGAGAACCAGATCACCAGGTACAGGTGAGGCCCAGGTGGGAACCAGAATCAGCAGGTCCAGGTAAGGCCAAGGTGGGGACCACAGTCACCAGGTCCAGGTGAAACCAAGCTGAGGACCAGAATCACCAAATCCAGGTGAGGCCCGGGGGTAGGGGGACTGGAGTCACCAGGCACAGGAGAGGCTACAAGAACAGCAGGGACACCAGGTCCACGTGTGGTTCATGTGGAAACCAGAGTCACCAGGTCCAGGTGAAGCCCAGGTGAGGACCAAATTAAATGTTCCAGAGTCTCACTTGGGAAACAGACTAAACATATCCTGATGATGCCCAGGTGAGTACAAGAGTCACCAGCTCCAGGTGAGGTGCACGTGAGGACCAGAGTCACCAGGTCCAGGTGATACCCAGGAGGGGACCAGATTCACCAGGTCCAGGTAAGGCCCAGGTGGAACTCAGTCACCTGGTCTGGGTGAGACACAGGTGGGGACAAAAGTCATAAGACCAGTTGAGGCCCAGGTGGGAACATAGTTACCAGGTCCAGGTGAGGCCAAACAAAGTACCAGAGGCACAAGACCAGCTGAGGCCCAGTTGGGGACTGGAGTGACCAAGTATAGGTTAGGTTAGAAGGACACCACAGTCATAAAAACACAGCTAGTTGAAAACTGGCTTCTAGGGATGCTTCCTTGTGAGAGCTGAGCTCAGGGCAGGACCTGCCCACATCCTGGCTACCTGCAGACATACCTCCTATCATCCTTAAGTGAGGTGCTGGAAGAGGTTGTGTGAAAAGCATGTGGAAGTGTCTGGCCTGTACTCAAGTGAATCTGAATTCAATACAGGGATTTCCAACAGCCTTGTTCAATGAGAGTCATGCTAGGTTCTATCTCCCCTGTAGGAGTGGCAAGCAAACATGTACCTACAAGGCATTCACATTTCTGAGAGTTGAGCTTATGGCCTGTCCCTCCCACATCCTGACTGCCTGTACGGTTCGCTTCCACAGGATTTCGTTCTACGCAGAACAGTAGCAGAGAGAGAACCAAGTGACTTGCTTGTCACTTTCGCACCTCCCGGACAGCTTCATCCACAGCCTGCATACACCTTACACTGCTGCTACATTGTCACGGCCTTAAGAACGCAGCTACTGGAAAGCTGCACTGAGGCATGCTTCCCTTGAGATATGAGTTCAAGGCAGGACCCCACCGCATCATGACTGCCTGTAGACGTAGCTGCCAACATCCTCATTTTAGGAGCAGGGAGAGGTTGTCAGAAATGCATGTGGAAGCACAGGGCTGTACTCACGTGTATGTGAGTTGAATACAGCGATTGCCAACGTCCCTGTTCAATTAGAGTGTAGCTAGGTTCGAACTCCCCTGTATGAGTGGGGGCAGACATCTGCCTCCCAGGCATACACGCTCCTGAGAGTTGAGCTTAAGGCCAGTCCCTCCCACATCCTGCCTGCAGGTACACCTCGCTCCTAACAGGCCTAGGCTCGATGCGGGACTGAAGTGTTGTGAGAGGTAAGTGGAAAGTCCCGGCCCACAAGACTAGTGCCTCCATGCTCAATCCAGCGATTTCCTAGTAATTCCTATGTTAGCCAGGTGCTACATCCTAAGTTCCATACGAGAGAAGCTAGCTGGACGCCTAGTCCCAAGGCAACTTACTTCTAGGAGTTGAGCTCACCCTCAGTCCCTCACAGTTGCACACTGCCTGCAGAAAGAGTTTCCAACATCTGCACCAGAGCCGTTTGTCAGAGGCTTGTGAGACGCAAGTGGAATAAGCAGACCTGGAGGGTGTCTCCAGCTGCAGTGGAGTGGTATTCTGGGTACCTCCTGGCTTAGAACACTGTTACGTTCTCAGTGCCCTAAGAACGCAGCTAGTTGAAAGCTGGCTTGTAGGCATGCTTCCTTGTGCGAGCTGAGGTCAGGGCAGGACCCTCCCGCATCCTGACTGCCCGTAGACATAGGTCCCAGCATCCTTATGTTAGGCGCAGGAAGAGCTTGTGTAAAGCATGTGGAAGTGACAGGATTCTCCTCAAGTGAATCTGATCTCAATACAGACATTGCAAATGTCCAATGAGAGTGTAGCTCGGTCCAAGGTCCCATCAAAGTGTCTAACAGACATCTGCCTGCAAAGCATACACAATTCTGAGAGGTGAGCTTATGGCCTGTCCCTCCCACATCCTGCCTGCAGGTACACCTCGCTCCTAACAGGTCTAGCCCCGATGCATGCCTGTAGTGTTGTGAGAGGTAAGTGGAAAGTCCCGGCCCACAAGACTAGTGCCTCCAAGCTCAATCCAGCGATTTCCTAGTATTTCCTCTGTAAGCAAGGTGCTACATCCTAAGTGCCATACGAGAGAAGCTAGCTGAACGCCTTGTCCGAAAGCAACTTACTTCGGAGAGTTGAGCTCACCCTCAGTCCCTCACAGTTGCACACTGCCTGCAGAAAGAGTTTCCAACATCTGCACGACAGCCGTTTGTCAGAGGCTTGTGTGACGCAAGTGGAATAAGCAGACCTGGAGGGTGTCTCCAGCTGCAGTGGAGTGGTATTCTGGGTACCTCCTGGCTTAGAACACTGTTACGTTCTCAGTGCCTGAGGAACGCAGCTAGTTGAAAGCTGGCTTGTAGGCGTGCTTCCTTGTGCGAGCTGAGTTCAGGGCAGGACCTCCCGCATTCTGACTGCCCGTAGACGTAGGTCCCAGCATCCTTATGTTAGGTGCCGGAAGAGGTTGTGTGAAGAGCATGTGGAAGTGACAGGATTCTCCTCAGGTGTATCTGATCTCAATGCAGACATTGCAAACGTCCTTGTTCAATGAGAGTGTAGCTCGGTCCTAGCTCCCATCAAAGTGTCTAGCAGACATCTGCCTGCAAAGCATACACACTTCCGAGAGTTGGGCTTATGGACTGTCCCTCCCACATCCTGCCTGCACGTACACCGCGCTCCTAACAGGCCTAGCCCCGATGCGTGCCTGAAGTGTTGTGAGAGGTAAGTGGAAAGTCCCGGCCCACAAGACTAGTGCATCCAAGCTCAACCCAGCGATTTCCTAGTATTTCCTGTGTGAGCCAGGTGCGACATCCTAAGTGCCATACGAGAGAAGCTAGCTGAACGCCTTGTCCGAAAGCAACTTACTTCGGAGAGTTGAGCTGACCCTCAGTCCCTCACAGTTGCTCACTGCCTGCAGAAAGAGTTTCCAACATCTGCCCCACAGCCGTTTGTCAGAGGCTTGTGAGACGCAAGTGAAATAAGCAGACCTGGAGGGTGTCTCCAGCTGCAGTGGAGTGGTATTCTGGGTACCTCCTGGCTTAGAACACTGTTACGTTCTCAGTGCCCGAGGAACGCAGCTAGTTGAAAGCTGGCTTGTAGGCGTGCTTCCTTGTGCGAGCTGAGTTCAGGGCAGGAGCCCTCCCGCATTCTGACTGCCCGTAGACGTAGGTCCCAGCATCCTTATGTTAGGTGCCGGAAGAGGTTGTGTGAAGAGCATGTGGAAGTGA